>NW_023495940.1:25000-67678 GCF_904425465.1 Colossoma macropomum | reverse complement strand
GAAATAAATGTGAACAATCAAGTGACTACAAATACATATGATATTGTTTTTAGTATCAGCACTCATACACGTATAACAGTATTAATGTATAACGGAGTGTACCTTGAGTCAGAGATCAGAGTCAGATGAGATGGTGGTCAAAGTCATGTCTGCTGTGGTGAAGTTGTGCAGCAGCTCTCAGTCATGAAGTGTTAAACTCACAGGATATAAACTCTCAGAGCACTGAAGCAATGCTGCTCACCTGCAAAGTCAGTGCCCTCACCCTATGCATGCTCCAATCTGCTGCGTGCATCCTGTGCTCTGCGTCTACAGCATGGAACCACGCGCGTCTCTCTCTCCGCTCAGTCCTCGAGCTGTGCCCTACCCGACCTAGACCAGCCTCGCGCACTCGTCTTCACACCTGGTCGCCTCCTACACTCAGGCTCCTCATCGCTTCAGTTGCTGCAAATGTGTTGACTGAACACACTGTCACTGTTCTCAGACTGTTTTATTGTGCACTCCTGTAGAGCCTCTAATCATCAGTTGAGGTTTTACTGTGACTCTCCATCTGCCAGACCCATCATCACTCTCCCGACCGCCCTACGTTGATCTTCGCAAGCAGCATCACGGCAATCTGCGACGAAACTGCCAGACCACGTGTGATATCTCTTAATGTCGAGACTGGGGGATCTCATATGTACAGTTCCCCGCGTATCAGGTCTTGTCTCGTGATGGATTCGCAGCTACTTGCTGTGCAGTCGTCTCTAGTGCAGAGTTGACAAGGTGGAGGAACTCCACCACACACAGCATGCAGGGCGCCTAAAAAATTACACACACATTTTATTACAATACTTTTCTCTCTTTTAGCAGGAAATCAACTTGTTCATTTATCTATGTTAATGTTGTTACTCGACAGAAACAAAAGATGTTTTATACATAGCAGCTCTTCAACTGTTTTCTGTTATTGAGAAAATGTATTATTATTTAAATCCAAAGGTCAAATTAAAATCAAGTAAAATAACAAAAAATGTAAATATTTTATAATGATATTACAGTTTAACACACAAATTAGCGATTTCAGAACAGATATAACAATGTGTGACCTCAGTTTAAACAAACAAACAAGATTAAAAATAATAAAAACAAAAGTTCAGGGTTTCAGAATTTATACATTTATCTGCTGATTATAAACTATCATACAGATTTAATGACTGATATGAAAAAGCTGTTAGTGAAGCACAGAGAGAGCAGAGTCTTTAGAGCAGGAGGTTTTTGTACAGACACTAAATGAGTTTGTATCACTGTGGTGGACTTTTGGTGGAGGAACCAAACTGTCAGTTGGCCGTAAGTAGCTTTTTATTTCTTATTCATAATTAATCTGGTAATAAATTCTGAAAAATCAATGTACTGGATGATGTTGTACATCATGTTTAGTATTTATTAGTTTTATTTATTTAACAGTATCAGTGTTTACTGTGTTTGGAGAGTTTTAATTGACTGTCTGTTTCTGAACTGTCGTTAATAAAAGTATAAATGTTTCAGTGAATTTCTCTCAACTTGCCTTTAATTACTGAGTTTATTTTAACAGTATAAAGATCTGTTATTTACAGTAGACTCTCAGTGCAGCTCTTTCACTGTAATTCTTATTCTCACACTGGATTATCACAGTGTAGGTTCTAATAAATACTTACAAATATTTTAAGAACAGATGTAGTCTGTTTTTATTTTTAAGATATTATTATTTCTATTCTGAATTAAATTTTCAGTTATTGCTTTAGAGAGACAACATTAATGTTAATTTTACATTATAAGATATATTATTTTTCCTAATTTTATTGTCTGGTATAGAAAATATTAAAACGTTTCTAAAAACAGGACAGTTTTGATGGCCACAGCTCTGAGAAACAGTTTAACTGTAAAGCAGGTTATAATTAGAGGGTGAAACATTTTAATGCTCCACTGAACTCAGTTCAGCTCTGTACAAAATAAGAGAAGTGAAACCCACTCTGGTGTGTCTGTACTGGTTGATTGACACGTGTCCCTTCCTGTGTTTTTGTCTCCTAGGTTTGGCCCCGCCCACCCTCACGGTCCTGCCCCCCTCCAGTGAGGCGCTGCAGCAGGGGACGGCCACACTCGTGTGTTTGGCCAACAAGGGCTTCCCCTCAGACTGGAGGCTGAGCTGGAAGGTGGGTGGGAGCAGCTGGAGCTCGGGGGTTAGCGAGAGCCCCGGGCTTCTGCAGAAGGACGACGGCCTCTACAGCTGGAGCAGCACCCTGACCCTCCAGGAGGAGCAGTGGCTAAAGAACACAGTGACCTGTGAGGCCACCAAGGACTCCCAGCCTCCTGTCAGCCAGACACTGAGGAGAGATCAGTGCTGAGCAGTGAGGACCACACGGGGGTTTCAGCTGATAGAGCTCCTCTCACTCTCAAATGAGCTCAAACACGTCTGTGATTAATGCTGAAATGATGATCTGATTATTTGACTAAAGAAAATAAAGAGTTTCAATCAACAATACTGTATGTTTTATTGTCTGATGGTAATTTCATGGTAACTTCATCATTAGACTCAGAAATGCTTTAGAGAGTCTTTAAGTCTGTGAAGTTCAGAGAAAGTTCCTGCTGTTAATATAGGAGAACATTTCCAGGCACATCTAATGATCTACAGCGGTTCAATGATAATCATGATCAGTCGGAGATTAAATGCATCTGTATATTAATCTCTTAAACACAGATTTAAGTTAGCTTAATTTTAAAATATTGTAAAGAAAGGGAATGTATAATTTCTAATGTTATGCAATGAATATGAAGTGTTTATACAATAATGCTGTTATACTGTTTTCCTTGTTAATGTATATAATCACAGTATTCAGGCCACAGTCTCCTCCTTCTCCTGTATCTGTAGTCAGTTAATGCTAGACTGAGGCAGGTTGGCTCTTCATGCTGGTGCTGAAACTAAAGTGATGTTGCTCTGAACTCTGAACTCTGATGAACATCTGGACACAGAGCTGCTTCTTTCTGGGAAGGGAAGACCATCCTGCTCGTGCAAATCTGAGTTTCACAAACACAAAACCCATCAAGACTGAAGCAGATATGAATGTGTGTGTGAGTGTGTGTGTGTGTGTGTGTGTGTGTGTGTGTGTGAGTGTGTGTGTGTGTGTGTGTGTGGTAGTGTGTGTGTGTGTGGGTGTGTGTGTGTGTGTGTGTGTGTGTGTGTGTGTGTGTGTGTGTGCAGCACATTAGAGAACTTCACTTTCACATTCATTTACATTTCAGTTCATTTAGTCAGTGTCATAATGTCACTTTCCTACATCTGATTGGACAGAACGACTGTTATTCTAAATTTGTGGACTGTTTTTTTCATAAGAAAGAAACCAGCATTTTCATATTTTACAGTGACGTCACACTCATTTCTGAGAACAGCTGATGGGGCAGTTTGGCCTGAACAGGTCATATGAGACTGAGATCTCAGTGAGATTAAGGCTGTTTCTTTAAGGTGCAGTTCACTCCACTTCTTCACCAGATAGTTCTGTACAGATGGTACTGATGTTGAGTTACTGTCTCGCTGAATATTGACAGGCTGTGTATCGAGCCTTAATCATGATGTAATGACATCTGAAGTGAGGCTGTGATGATCATGCTGTCATCAGTCACACAGAGAAACAGGATGAAACAGAAACAACAGCAGGAAAGATCAAATCTATGGCTGAGAAACTCATCATGAGAGCGAGAGAGCTTGTAGACTCTTGTGGAAGCTGCCAGGTATAAATACACAAGTCCTAATGCGTCTCTGATGGGAAACAGTAAAGCAGCAGCTCCAGGACAGACACAGTGTTCAGCAGCCTGACAGACCTGACACACGTTATGAACAGTGTCTGTTCTTGAGTGTTAGATGTGTGCTGTGCTTGAGTGAGTCTGGCTGACAAACACTGAACATCTGGTGAAAGTTCTGCTCTATTCTGAGAGAAACAAAGATTCCATTCTGCTAATGAAAAATTCACCGCCCCGTTTCTCCCTCTCCTTATCTCTGTATTTTACTGATCAAAATTTGTTTGTGCACAGCTTGGTGAAGAAACTTCTTATTTTCCTCTCTGATTGGAATTTGGACAAGCAAAGACAGAAATAACAACCAACCAACAATTAGTTTGTGTCAAAAATTAGTGCTGAATTAATGGACAGACAATCGAAGAAAGAAAGAATTTAATCATCACAGAAATTAAGGAATGAATTAATAAATGAATTAATCTGTATTAGCATTTTAAAACCTAGTCTAGTTTTGAGTATGTTTATTATTATAAAGTATTGAAATGATAGTCTTACATGTTATATGTAGGATTTTTGAGGATACATTAGAATACTCAGATATGTCATCTGAGTTGTGAATGATAACAGAATTTGTATATCTTCATGGATTTGACAATTTTTGGAACAAATAATGTATTTAGCACCTCAAAGAATTTTATAGTTTTTGCGATCATGTAGACTATCAAAAAAACTTTTAAACTATAGACTGTGTGCTAAAAATACAAAGTGTGTATAAAATCAATTTTGCAGCTTATTACTATGAAGACAAATCCTCTTGGATCAGTGCTGATGGCTAAAACTGTGATGTCCACCAGGACAGGCCTTGGAATGGTTTCTGATCTATCAGGAACAGATCTCATCATGGAAGTGCAAGTCAGAAGCAGCTTTCAAGACTGGATTTAAGAAAAAATCTTCCCAGAAAGAGAAAATATTCAATACTGTAGTGTTTTGTAGCTGTTCTTATATCAGGAACTTGGAGAAACCTCCCTCTTTACAGCTGAGGGAGGTTTTTGAGCAGCTGTTCTCTGATCAGTGAGGGTCTCTGAGTCAGAGCGGCTCCTCTACTGCTGAGGTTTTTGTACGCCACTCTAACACTGTGTGAACGGAGTAGCTTCATCCTGCTGACAGTAATAATCTCCTGCATCTTCAGGCTGAACTGCAGTGATCTTCAGAGTGAAATCTCTGTTGTAGCCACTGCCACTGAAACGATCTGGAATTCCAGACTGACGAGTGGTGGCTGTATAAATCAGGAGTTTAGGAGCTTCTCTGGGTTTCTGCAGGTACCAGTGAAGATCATCATCAATATCCACATTGGCTCTGCAGCTGAGACTAACAGTCTCTCCTGGAGAAACAGACTGAGACTCTGGAGACTGAGTCAGAATTATTTCCCCCATGGAGTCTGAAACACAAAAGACAAATAAGTACATGAAAAATGACACTTTTTAATCTCCTTCTTCCAGAATATTCACAGAGTCTAAATAAACAAAAAATAAACTATAAAAATAGTTCTGAAATTTGACAACCAGTTTTTTTAATTAGTGAAAAGTTCCTCTCACCCTGAGTGATCAGCCCCAGTGCTCCCAGCAGAAGAACCAGTATGATCATCATTGTGCTGTGTGTCTCTGAAAGGACTGAAGACTGATCAGCACTGCAGCTCTTAAAGTGTGTGGAGCAGTGAAGCAGCTCACATATGCAAACAGCACAGCCCTCTGATCTAAACCAGCAGAACAGAGTCTACATTAACACTGATAATATTCTCTAAGACTAAATACTAACTATTTACCTTAATAATCAATACAAATAATAATGTTTCATAACTATCAATATGAAGCATTTAGTAATTTAATTTTTCCCATAATTCAGTTCCACTGAATAAACTTCATTAAGAAAAATTGAACAATAGAAATTAATTCTGATTTGTGGCTCGAAATAATCTTTTTCAGGTTTATGATGTATTTAAAAGGTATTTAAAATGAACATATAGTTTAAAATTAAGTACAAATAATTTAAGTGCTGTATTATTATTATTATTATTATTATTATTATATAATTACATTATTATTCTTCTTTATGCACTGACACTGTTAAAACGTACAAAACAGTATAAACTCAAATATGAAAACAGAGCATGAAGTCAAACTTCGTTGAGGTTCATTTTTAGAGTATATAAATATTTTGTGTCATGTGGCTGGAAAGTCAGTCAGAATGAAACAGTTTGTATATAAAAATGTATTAGAATCACAGTGAAGCCCTCTGAGTCTCTGCTCCTCCCTCCTCTCTGCAGCTGTCTGAGGGTTCAGCCTCACTGCTCTGCCTGCTGTCTGCTGTCTCCACAGGGGGCACTGGTCAGCTGTAGATTCAGTGCAGTGCTGTGTGTTGTGCTTGAGTGAGTTTGGCTGAACGAAGCTGAACATCTGCTGAAAGTGCTGCTCTATTCTGGGAGAAAGTGGATGACTGAGGCCTGTTAATGCAAATCTGAGTTTCACCCCACATTAAAGACTTATGGAGTCTGAAATGGATCATGATGGCATGGTGTTGTATAAGAACAGGTTCTGTGTTGATTCTGAGGGATAAAGTGTGAGTATAAAACAGTGTAATGAGTGGATCACTGAATGAAGCCCAGCTGATTCTCCTGTGGTCTTTATCACAGTTTACAGAGAGTAATCCTGTAATCAGAATCAGTCCCAGACTCGGTAATAATTTACAGAACCAAAAATACAAACAGAATATAAGACTCTTCAGAACAGAAAAAAGCCTCCTGCTTGCAAAAAGTCGACCCAGAGGCACAAACACACCAAATGTATTAGGTTACATCCATGTTGAGAGTTTTTAGAGTGTAAATTATGAAATAATGCAGGTAAGGTGGGAGGACCTGCTCCAGGTGGAGGAGTTTAGGTATCTTTTGGTGTTGTTCGAGTGATGGGAAGAGGGATTGTGAGATCGGCCGCAGGCTGGGACAGGTGGCAGCAGCAATGTGGTCACTGTACTGGACTGTAGTGGTGAAGAGGGAGCTGAGTCATAAGGCAAAGCTCTCTGTTTACCAGTCGGTCTACATCCCAACCCTCACCTGTGGTCATGAGCTCTGGAGGGTGACCAAAGAAACAAGCAGCAGAAATGAGTTTCTTTATAGGGTGGTGGGCTACACTCAATAGGGAGAGGAGCTCGGTGATCCTGGAGGAGCTCAACGTAGAGCTGCTACTCCTCCACATTGAGAGGAGCCAGTTGAGGTGATTTGGGATATTTTTTTTAAATAATCAAAATGTTATTTACTTTATGTATTACTGTAATTCAATATGGTTACAACTAAGTCTCTGTGTGTATGTGCTTTTCTCCTTCAAAGACATTTCAACACTTATTTGGAACAAACAGGTTTTTCTCTGTGTTTGTTTCTCTTAGATGAGGCCTACTTGGCACACACCACTACAATGTGTAACATACTCAGGGTCACCCACAGACACACACACACACACACACACACAGGAAGAAGGCTGCACATGCACAGAGAGACATACAGTATAATATGATTAGTTATGATTAAAATAATTTCCTACTTTAAACCTAAAAAATCTTCCACATGATCTAAAACTCTCCGTCACTGTTACAGTTTGTTAATGTGTTCTTGTGTTTATATGTGTGGGAGGAAATGCAGGTCAGCTGCAGTGAGGCACTCTAATAAATGCAATAGAGCAACTGAACCAACACCCTTCCTGCCCACTGGGAATCCTCCTGATGCTCCTGAATCCCCACTCCGGAATTGTACAGCAGCGTTACTAAATGTCTGACAGTACAGACCATAATAGATCTAAGCTGAATTAATTGAAGAGTGACTGTCTCCAGTTCTGAGAGTGAAATGTGTGTTTGAGTAAAGCAGCAGGACTTTAACCAGATGTAGATCTGGTTAGATCCACGCTCAGGTTCACACAGCCAGGGATGTAGTGGGGGAAAAGGAGCATGCTCCAACAATCTGCAAAACAAAAGTGTTTTAACATTTGAATGAGAATAATTTTGTGAAAGATATTGATAGACACAAGAATGTTCACATGAAACATTACATTAAACTTATGTTTTCTACCTCTATACATGGACCAGTCTACCCAATCAGTTCAAGCTGCAGCTTCACTGTTAAAAAACTATTTTAAAACCAGTGAAGAATTTTAGACTTTATATATTTACAAACATTGTATCCTGACCTATTTAAAACCAAGACACAGAGATATTAATAAGCTAAATACATACGAAACCATCATTTATAGGGTACTTTCTATTCAGAGGTTTTTGTCCCAAACCCAAACCCCTAAATGTACACTTGTAAACAAACTGAAATTGTTTTGTTTTTTTTTTTATATTATTTTTAAAGAGATCTTTTTTGTTTGTTTTAAAGTGATGTTGGAAGATTTAAATTTATGGGTTCATGGGTTTAATTTTTAAAATCAAAAATTTACTAATGAAACGCAGAGTTTTAGTCAGTAGGTGGAGCCTTATTTTAGCCCCACCCTGCATTTTAGATCAGGAAGTGAGGCTGCATCCCTGTCCCTCATGGCCACATGGTGAGCAGGTAGATCCTATTGTTATGGAGTAAATGTGTCCCAAACTCTGAAAATTAGTATTGTCAGTCCTGGATGGGGTTGGGTATCGTGTGCAGGTTCTTTTTAAGGATTGTGAGAAAATGTTCTGTTCTATTAGAACATTATTATATTACGTACTTTGATACCATATTTTAATTCTCTGTATGTGTTTACGCATTTTTCACATTTTGTGAATGAACTGGGAGGTGGAGAGGAGATGAGGAGAGGGCAGAATGGGAGGACATTAAACGGTATAGAACTGTGATCGGTGAAAACGAGATACGTGAAAGTAGATCTTTAAGGAAATCCCATAAAATAAGTGAATAAACTCTAAACTTGAGTTAGTAAATTTAAATGAACAGTAGGACTAGAATGAGCTCCAGCTCCACTAAACTACTCCTCTCATAGAAGTGGAGCTGAAATGCTGTGTGCATTATTGCTTTGTGCTTATTTATAGATGTGTGTGTTGAGTTGTGTGTTAGTGTGGTGTGTTTCCTCTCCTCCACAGAGTGTGTGATTGTGCTGTATCACATCCTCCCCCTCAGCACCTGCAGTAGGTCTCAGCTACTGCAGTGCAGTGTCTGCGTCTCTGACTCTCACAGCTTTTTGTATGGCTCTGTATCACTGTGTGAACGAGTATCTACTACTGATGTAAAATACACCCAGACAGTAATAATCTCCATCATCTTCAGTCTGGACTCCACTGATGGTCAGAGTGAAGTCAGATCCAGATCCACTGCCACTGAAACGAGCTGGAGTTCCTGACTGTAAGCTAGTAGCGTAGTAGATCAGGAGTTTAGGAGCTTCTCCAGGTTTCTGCAGATACCAGGAGAAATAGTTACTACCATAAACTGCAGGGCTGGTTCTACAGCTGATGGTGACTGTTTCTCCTGGAAGAGCAGATTTCACTGCAGGAGTCTGAGTCACAGTTGCCTGACCTCTGGATTCTGAAATAAATAGTGACAATTCAAAGTGATTTAAATACACATGATATTATTTTTAGTATAAGCGCCTCATACCCTGTATAACAGTATTAATGTATAACAGTGAGTTACCTTGAGTCCAGAAGATCAGAGTCCAGATGAAGATGGTGGTCAAAGTCATGTCTGCTGTGGGTGAAGTTTGTGGGGCAGCAGCTCTCAGTCATGAAGTGTTAAACTCACAGGACTATAAACTCTCCCAGAGCACTGAAGCATGTGCTGATAATGCAAAGTCAGCTCTCTCTATGGAAATGACTCTATTGGCTGCAGTGATCATGTGACATTGAGTGTAACAGCATGGAAACAGAAGGAGTTCTTCGTGGTTCAGTTTAGAGCTGCTGAATATCAGACAGAAGCATGAAAATGTTTATATGTGTTGTTTATCAGCTTCTGTTGTTGCTGAAATGTGTTGAACTGAACACACTGTAAACTGTTTAAGGCTGTTTTATTGAGTATATTGTAGAAGTTTATTGTCAGTTTGAGGTTTTTACTGTGATTCATATGTGAATCTTCACTCTCTTGATCTCCACAGTTGATCTTCTCACAGCTCAGCAATCTGCCTTTCCAGATCAGTGTAATATTCTCTTAATGTCCAGTGGGGGGCGATCTCATATTGTTCAGTTTAAAGTGTATCAGTCTTTCTCTTGAGGGATTTTGCGGCTACTGCTGTCAGTCTGTCTCTCAGTGCAGGAGTCTTTGGTGGAGGAACTAAACTGCATGCAGGGAGTAAAAAATACACATTTTATTACAATACTTTTCTCTCTTTTAGCAGAAAATCAGTTTGTGTTCATTTATCCATGTTAATTTTTGTTACTCAACAGAAGCAATAAGACATTTTTAAAGTGGAGCAGCTCTTTATCTTTAACTTTTCTGTTCTTATAACGATTTATGTTTATTTAATTTTCAAGGACAAATTAAATCAATGAATAAATAAGCAGTTTGAGAACAAATATAACAATGTATCACCATGGTTCAGACAAACAATTTCAAAAAAGTAAAAAAAAAAAAAAGTTCAGGTTTTCAGAATTTATACATTTTTCTGCTGATTGTAAAACTCAGTATTTAAAAATCAGTATTTAATGACTGATATGAAAAAGCTGTTAGTAAAGCACAGAGGAGGTTTTTGTACAGGCGCTGAATGAGTTTGTATCACTGTGGTGGACTTTTGGTGGAGGAACCAAACTGTCAGTTGGCCGTAAGTAGCTTTTTATTCCTTATTTATAATTAATCAGTAGATAAATTCGAAAAAAGACTATTAATGTACTTGATGTTTTTTGTAAGTTATGGAGGATTATTTATTTAGTACTTTATTGTTTTAACTGTTGCAGTTTAGAATAAAAATTTTTCAGTCTTTTTTGTCTTTCTGAAAAGTTGTTCGTAAAAGCATAAAAAATCAGCAAATTAAAAAAAATAATAAAATTACTGAGTTTATTTTTAAAGTAATACATTTGTCTTTATTGCTCCACAGTACTCACTCATACTGAGCATTTACCATATCAGTCACTGTAAATTCTTAGAGATTTTAAAATCTACATATAGAGGGTTTTTCTCATTGATATATTTAATAGTTCTATTAAGTTTTTTTTCTTATTTATTGATATTCATGCACTAAATTCATCTTGAATTTAATATTATATATTATTGAAAGCATTAATTTATCTATTTTTATAAATTAACTGAAAAAATGTCTGATAATTGTATGTTTCATAAATTCAGACTCTTTTTGAGAGAAGTAACTGCAGATTAATCTGAGAGTTTAAACTGTAAAGCAGGTTATAATTAGAGGGTGATACATTTTAATGCTCCACTGAACTCAGTTCAGCTCTGTACAAAATAAGAGAAGTGAAACCCACTCTGGTGTGTCTGTGCTGGTTGATTGACACGTGTCCCCTTCCTGTATTTGTGTCTCCTAGGTTTGGCCTTGCCCACCCTCACAGTCCTGCCCCCCTCTAGCGAGGGGCTGCAGCAGGGGAAGGTCACACTGGTGTGTTTGGCCAACAAGGGCTTCCCCTCAGACTGGAGGCTGAGCTGGAAGGTGGGTGGGAGCAGCTGGAGCTCGGGGGTTAGCCAGAGCCCTGGGCTTCTGCAGAAGGACGACGGCCTCTACAGCTGGAGCAGCACCCTGACCCTCCAGGAGGAGCAGTGGCTAAAGAACACAGTGACCTGTGAGGCCACCAAGGACTCCCAGCCTCCTGTCAGCCAGACACTGAGGAGAGATGAGTGCTGAGCAGTGAGGACCACGCGGGGGTTTCAGCTGATAGAGCTCCTCTCACTCTCAAATGAGCTCAAACACGTCTGTGATTAATGCTGAAATGATGATCTGATTATTTGACTAAAGAAAATAAAGAGTTTCAATCAACAACACTGTATGTTTTACTGTCTGATGGTAGATTTTTTCTTCATCATTAGACTCACTTAGAAATGCTTTAGAGAGTCTTTAAGGCTGTGAAGTTCAGAGAAAGTTCCTGCTGTTAATGTAGGAGAACATTTCCAGACACATCTAATGATCTACAGAGGTTCATTAATGAGCATGATGGAGATCAATAAAGGAATTAAAGTATCTGTAAATTATTATTTTTTTTTCAGGACAGATTCAATTCAACTTTAAAATATATTTAGACATAATGTAAATAAAGAAGACACATTTTTTAAATGTTATCAGTGAATATTAAGTATTTATATGAATGGTATTATATTGTTTTCCTTGTTAATGTATATAATCACAATATTCAGGCCACAGTCTCCTCTGTATCTGTAGTCAGTCAGTGCTAGACTGAGGCAGGTTGGATCTTCATGGTGGTGCTGAAACTAAAGTGATGCTGCTCTGAACTCTGGAGATGATGAACATCTGGACACAGAGCTGCTTCTTTCTGGGAAGGGAAGACCATCCTGCTCATGCAAATCTGAGTTTCACAAACACAAAACCCATCAAGACTGAGGCAGATATGAAGGTGTGTGTGTGTGTGAGTGTGTGTGTGTGTGTGTGTGTGTGTGTGTGTGAGTGAGTGTATGTGAGTGTGTGTGTGTGTGTGTGTGTGAGTGTGTGTATGTGTGTGTGAGTGTGTGTGTGTGTGTGTGTGTGTGTGTGAGAGAGAGAGAGAGAGTGTGTGTGTGTGTGTGTGTGTGTGTGTGTGTGAGAGAGAGAGAGAGAGAGTGTGTGTGTGTGTGTGTGAGTGTGTGTGTGTGTGCGTGTGTGTGAGTGTGTGTGTGTGTGTGTGTGTGTGTGTGTGCAGCACATTAGAGAACTTCACTTTCACATTCATTTACATTTCAGTTCATTTAGTCAGTGTCATAATGTCACTTTCCTACATCTGATTGGACAGAATGACTGTTATTCTAAATTTGTGGACTGTTTTTTTCATAAGAAAGAAACCAGCATTTTCATATTTTACAGTGACGTCACACTCATTTCTAAGAACAGCTGATGGGGGCAGTTTGGCCTGAACAGGTCATATGAGTCTGAGATCTCAGTGAGATTAAGGCTGTTTCTTTAAGGTGCAGTTCACTCCACTTCTTCACCAGATAGTTCTGTACAGATGGTACTGATGTTGAGTTACTGTCTTGCTGAATATTGACAGGCTGTGTATCGAGCCTTAATCGTGATGTAATGACATCTGAAGTGAGGCTGTGATGATCATGTTGTCATCAGTCACACAGAGAAACAGGATGAAACAGAATCAACAGCAGGAAAGATCAAATCTATGGCTGAGAAACTCATCATGAGAGCGAGAGAGCTTGTAGACTCTTGTGGAAGCTTCCAGGTATGAATACACAAGTCCTAATGCGTCTCTGATGGGAAACAGTAAAGCAGCAGCTCCAGGACAGAGACAGTGTTCAGCAGCCTGACAGACCTGACACACTTTATGAACAGTGTCTGTTCTTTTAGAGCAGTTCAGCTCATTATCAGTGTTAGATGTGTGCTGTGACTGAGTGAGTTTGGCTGAGAAACACTGAACATCTGGTGAAAGTTCTGCTCTATTCTGAGAGAAACAGAAAGATTCAGCCCTGTTAATGCAAAACTCACTGCTCTCTTTCTCTCTCTCTTTATCTCTTTTACTTATTAAAACTTGTTTGTGCACACGTTAGTGAGGGAACTTCTTATTTTTAGTTTATAACTTACAAAGTTTAAACAGTTTAAACAACTTAAACAGTTTGAAGTTTTGCATGCACAAAGACTACCAAAAAGATATTCAGAAATGATTAAACTGGAGCATCTGTGCTTGAAAAACAATAAATAAGTATAAAATCAACTCTGCAGCTTATTTCTTTGTCAACAAAGGTTTCTGTGCAGGTACTTACAAGGTGCAAACACATAAATCTACTATCAAAGGTCCAATTTTGTACCTTAAATAGATTTTTTTTCCAGGGGAAAGGTACATATTTGTACCTTTTCACAACTTGACATTCTAAAAAAATATTATAATCAATACAACTTAAATAAATAATTGCAATGGAATACAGTACAAGTACAGTACAGTACTTTCACTTAATAAAGGTACTTTTTCTGAGAGTGTATTATGAAGAAATACCTATTTGGCAGAAGGTGGCCATCATTTATTTCTGTCTTTTTGGATCAGAGCTGATTACTAAAACTCTGAAAGCCAGCAGGACATGTCTGAGAATGCTTTCTGACCTATCAGGAAAAGATCTAATCATGGAAGTGCAAGTTAGCAGATGCTTTCCAGACTGGATTTAAAATTGTGTCATTTTTTAGTGAATAAATAAATTGCACTGTATATGAACTCAAAACATTTTGTATTAGATACAATAAAAAATATGATCTAATAAGTCTTGCATGGTGAAAACTTTGTAAAAAGAGAAAACATTCTGTACTGTAGTGTTTTGTAGTTGTTCTCAGATCAGCGAGTTAGAGAAACCTCCCTCTCTACAGCTGACGGAGGTTTTTGTACGGCGCTGTAACACTGTGTGAACGGAGTAGCTTCATCCTGCTGACAGTAATAATCTCCTGCATCTTCAGGCTGAACTGCAGTGATCTTCAGAGTGAAATCTCTGTTGTAGCCACTGCCACTGAAACGATCTGGAATTCCAGACTGACGAGTGGTGGCTGTATAAATCAGGAGTTTAGGAGCTTCTCTGGGTTTCTGCAGGTACCAGTGAAGATCATCATCAATATCCACATTGGCTCTGCAGCTGAGAGTAACAGTCTCTCCTGGAGAAACAGACTGAGACTCTGGAGACTGGAGTCAGAATTATTTCCCCCATGGAGTCTGAAACACAAAAGACAAATAATTATATGAAAAATGACACTTTTTAATCTCCTTCTTCCAGAATATTCACAGCAGAATTTGGACAGAATCCAAAAGAAAACTCCGAAAATAGTTCTGATATTTAACAAGCATTTATTTTAATTAGAGAAAAGATCCTCTCACCCTGAGTGATCAGCCCCAGTGCTCCCAGCAGAAGAACCAGTATGATCATCATTGTGCTGTGTGTCTCTGAAAGGACTGAAGACTGATCAGCACTGCAGCTCTTAAAGTGTGTGGAGCAGTGAAGCAGCTCACATATGCAAACAGCACAGCCCTCTGATCTAAACCAGCAGCTCAGAGTCTACATTAACACTGATAATATTCTCTAAGACTAAATACTAACTATTTACCTTAATAATCAATACAAATAATAATGTTTCATATCTATCGATATGCAAATATACATTTGCACAGGCTTTGTGGCTTTTTCCTATTTACAAAACCCCTCAGAAATACAAACATTGTCAAGAAACTGAGAGTAAGAGTCTTTACTTCTTACAATGCAACATTTAGTAATTTAATTATCCTCATAATCACTTACACTGAATAAAATTCATAAAATAGAAACATTAAGAAAAATTAAACAATAGAAATTAATTCTGATTTGTGACAGAAAGAATCTTTTTTTCAGGTTTATAATTTATTTAAAATGTTTAATGAGTTTTAATGTTTAATATAGTTTTAAATTAAGTGCAAATAAGAAAAGTAAAAGGGGTTTTATTAATAATAATAATAATAATAATAATACACTTTGTACTTTACTTATTTTAATAAATTAATTATTATTAATTAATTTATTATTATTAACTAAATGCATATTAAGTATTTTTTGCTATAAGTATTAAGTGTTTTCTTAATCACTGTTCTTTTTTGGGTACTTTTTTGGGTCTCTAGCTGGTTCCACGTAAGTATCTCAGGGTCTTGTTCACGAGTGATGGGAAGAGGGATCGTGAGATCAGCTGTAGGCTGAGACAGGCGGCAGCAGTAATGCGGTCACTGTACCGGACTGTAGTGGTGAAGAGGGAGCTGAGCCATAAGGCAAAGTTGGTGTACATCCCCTCCCTCACCTATGGTCATGAGCTTTTCTCACTGGGTGGTGGGTTACACTCGGCCTGATAAGGAGCTCAGTCATCCGGGAGGAGCTTGGAGTAGAGCCGCTACTCCTCCGCATTGAGAGGAGCCGGTTGAGGTGGTTCGGGCATCTGATCAGGATGCCCCCTGTACGCCTCCCAGTGGGGGTTTACTGACACAAGACTCCAAGGTCGTCCAAGGACCTGCTGGAGGGATTATATCTCCAAGTTGGCCTAGGAGCGACTCTGCGTCACCTGGAATCAGCTGGAGGAAGTTGCGGGGGACAGGGTCATCTGGGATTAACTGCTCTCCCAACTGCTACCACAATGCTAGTTGGATTAAGTGGTTAAGATGATGATGATGGTGATGATGATTATGACATATCTGTCTTATTAATAGCTAACTTTGAACAGAAAAGCATTAGTTGCGTAACCACTGTATTTAAATTAGTTTAGGTAACTACTTTACTATAGAATCTTCTATTTTGCTGACCACTATTTGTTTGCTGTATTGAGATAACCAAGCTGAACAGCGAGTGATCAAATAAAAACAGAGTAAAGCTTTTAACTGAACTGTGAAAATCATTACAGTTAATGTGCTGCAAAATAATGATGTCACTTCACACATTTCGAAAACCTGAATGTGCTTCCCTGAGCTTTTCACTGCTTTCTCTTCACAGGCTTTTCATATTGCTGCCTTTCTGTGCCACGTTTGCGTTTTCATTGTTTGCTGCTGTTTTCTATCCTCACATGATACACATATGAAATTGGCTGTATCTGTTAGCAATGCAAAAACTAATGCCCACTGTAGAACACTGCCTGTGACAACCAGCCCAGATTCATCCCACAGGATAGATGCTTAATTTGAACAAACTAATCTACTCTAAGTCATTAACTGACACACAGGACTGTGCCATTTTAGGAGTGCGCTGCCAAATAACCTCCTTAAATTACTACAAAAAATACAGACTCAGTTTAGACTTTTGTTTTTGCAACAATAGCAGCTTTGCTCAAAAATGTAAAAATTGAAAAAAGGTCAAAACACCATGACTGGCAGGAAAAGGCATAATTACTTTTATTAAGATTAAAGCTTTCCAACAAACGAGTATTAATCTGAGTTGGCCCAGGCAACAACTGACCAACCTCATTTTTATACTCTTTTCTGAACAATGAGGGGACTTCACCAGAGTCCTCATTGCCCCTCCCAAATATTTCATATCTTTTGATTTTTATAGCAATATTTCCAAACCTTACATTGTTTTGATTGTCTTTCATGTCATTTTTCACACCATTATTAACATCATCTTTTTTATGTTATCAAGAATTCCTCCATTATTTCCAAAGCAAGAAGTAAAATATTTTTAAAATAATCACAGACCAAGGCCACAATCATAGACCTAGACCTTTAAACTTTATTTACTTTATGTATGTATGTAATTCAACATACTTAGGGTCACCCACAGACACACACACACACACACACACACACACACACACACAGGAAGAAGGCTGCACATGCGTAGAGAGACATACAGTATAATAGAAAATGATTAGTTATGATTAAAATTATTTCTTACTTTTACCCTAAACAAAATTCTTCCCTATTATCCAAATTTCTCCCACACTGTTACAACAGAAACACTGTAACACTGTTACACTGTTGTTTGTCAATGTGTTCTTGTGTTTACATGTGTGGGAGAACACATGAGGCACTCCTAAATGCATTAGAGCAACTGAACCAAAACCCTGCTGGCCCACTGGGAATCCTCCCGCTGCTCCTGAATCCCCACTCCGGAATTGTACAGCAGTGTTATTAAATGTCTGTGACAGTACAGACCTTAAGAGATCTGAATTAATTGAAGAGTGACTGTCTCCAGGTCTGAGAGTGAAATGTGTGTTTGAGTAAAGCAGCAGGACTTTAACCAGGATGGAGTAGATGGACGCTGACTGGAGCAGACAGGGACACAGTGGCTCCATCAATATATGATCATATATATGTTTCCCACAAGACTGATACAAAACATCTACAGCATGTTTAGAGGAGATGTTGATATAAAGTGTTGATGGAAATCAGAGATGTGAGAAAATCTAAAGCACTGTTGGTTCTGCAGTACTGAGTGTTTCCCCACATCCCACACACACATCATGTGTTCAGCTCTAGATTAAACCACACTCAGGTTCACACCTGCAGGGATGTAGTGGGGGAAAAAGGAGGGTGCCCAGTTGCAGAACAGCAGAATGATGGACATTTATATTCATAAACAAACCACATCTTCTCATCGCTTTAATCACTGTGCTGTTATCATTTTATGTGAGCTGCAGTTTGTTTTTTTTAGTGCAGTTTGATTTTTTTTTAAATATTATTTTTAAAGAGATCTTTTTTTATTCTTTTAAAGTGATGCTGGAAGATTTAAATTTATCATTGGTTTAATTTTTAAATACATTTTCATTCAGTGGGTGGGGCCTTGTTTTAGCCCCGCCCCTACATTTTAGATCAGGAAGTGAGGCTGCATCCCTGTCCCTCATGGCCACATGGTGAGCAGTTAGATCCTATTATTATGGAGTAAATGTGTCCCAAACTCTGAAAATTAGTACCATTAAAATTGTCCCTACCAAAACATATTTTCTGCAGTTAAGTACTTTTTGTGTTTTAATAAAATATTATGATTTTATGTGTGTAACTGTTCAAAGCTGTGTTCGTTAGTCATGTACAGGCTGGTGTTTTTGAGTTCTGCTCAAATTTATTTAAAACTGTCACCACTGAAACAGTCACTACTGAAACATTTGCTAAAGTTGTTTTAGTGTTATGATTGTTTTGTCAGTATAAAATGGAATATTCAGTCATTTACTGTAACAAGATAAACATATTTAAGCTACAGTGTAACTCAAAGCTACATGACTTCAGATTAAAGTCTAAGTCAGTTAAAAGACCAGAATGTGTTTTCAACTCTGACTTTAAACTAGTTCGGTTGATGGTGCAGTGATCAGTGCAGTGATGTCACTTGGAGGTGATACAGTGATGGAGGGCTTCAACTTCAGCCTCTTCAGAAACTTGAATGTCCTCTGCAGAGCCCCTCTATTAAATAAAGCTGGTAGTTGACAGGTTATTGGATTGTCAGTCCTGGATGGGGTTGGGTATCGTGTCCAGGTTCTTTTCAAGGATTGTGAGAAAGTGTTCTGTTCTATTAGAACAGAATTATGTTATCATTATATTATATCATATTATCTGTGTGCGCTAAGTAAGTTTCATATTGCATAATTTTTACCAACACTGGAAGAAACGCATCCCTCTGTACAAAGTGCAGTAATTCTGCAATGCTGTGTTTTAATGAATGAAAAGCACAGTGATGGTATTCTGCTCATGCTTCTAGTGGCTTGATGCTCACAACAAGCAGAAAATAGACACATGCAGTCAGTATAAAAGACTAAATTCATTAATGGGTTTGATGTGTGTCACTGAAGAGGTTCTTGAAATGTGTAAGGTAAACCCACAGCATAACCAGGGTGTCTCTATAGCTCTTTTCATATTTTGTGAATAGAACTGGGAGGTGGAGAGGAGACGAGGAGAGGGCAGAACAGGAAAACATGTAAACAGTCCAGAATCGTGATCAGTGAAAACGAGATACGTGAATGTAGATCTTTAAGGAAATCCCATAAAATAAGTGAATAAACTAAACGAGTTAGTAAATTAAAATGAGCAGTAGGACTAGAATGAGCTCCAGCTCCACTAAACTACTCCTCTCATAGAAGTGGAGCTGAAATGCTGTGTGCATTATTGCTTTGTGCTTATTTATAGATGTGTGTGTTGAGTTGTGTGTTAGTGTGGTGTGTTTCCTCTCCTCCACAGAGTGTGTGATTGTGCTGTATCACATCCTCCCCCTCAGCACCTGCAGTAGGTCTCAGCTGCAGCAGTGCAGTCTCTGTGTCTGTGACTCTCACAACTTTTTGTACGGCTCTGTATCACTGTGTGAACCACCAGACACTGCTGATATGATGTAAACTCTGACAGTAATAATCTCCATCATCTTCAGTCTGGATTCCACTGATGGTCAGAGTGAAGTCAGATCCAGATCCACTGCCACTGAAATGAGCTGGAGTTCCTGACTGTAAGCTAGTAGCGTAGTAGATCAGGAGTTTAGGAGCTTCTCCAGGTTTCTGCAGATACCAGGCGAGATAGTTACCATTATATACTGCAGGGCTGGTTCTACAGCTGATGGTGACTGTTTCTCCTGGAAAAGCAGATTTCACTGCAGGAGACACCATCAAAACACATTAAAGTTAAACACAAAAAAGGAATTTGTAACAAAATATGAAAGTGTAACTGAGTAAAAAGGATCCGGAGTGGCGCAACCGTCTAAGTGTTGGCCCTGTCATCAGGAGATCGCGAGTTCGATCCCTGGTGATGCTACAGCCGTCCGTAGCCGGGAGTCCAAGAGAGCACAATTGGCCTCGCTCTCTCTGGGTGGGTGCGATGGCTGCCTTTCTCCCCCCATCACTCACTAAGCGCGATGCTAGTCAGCGCAGGCGTCTGTTAGCTGACGTAACAGATCTGGCGGTTGGCGCTTTCCTCCGAGCGCGTTCAGCTGTCAAATGACGTTGCGTGAGCGGCAGCTCAAGAAGAAGCGGTGGCTGGTTTCACAGGTCTTGGATGAAGCCTGTGTTAGCCTCGCCCTCCTAGCGTTGATAGCGCCGTGTGTGATTGGGGGAGTCCTAACTAGCGGCGGGTGGAATTGGCTACGACTAAATTGGGGAGAAAACCGGGTAAAAATTGAAAAAAAAAAAAAAGTATATGAACCTGATGTACGTGTGTAAATGTAACTAGTTACTACCCACCTCTGAATAAAGACCTGTCATTAGCAAGACATGAAAGGTAATTTTAGTCAGTGGCATAATTGCATAAAATACCACACAGCCGGCTTTTTGTGTTTGTTTGTTTTATTTTATTTTTTTTATTTTTTTTTTAACGTTTTGCTCCACCACTTTTGGGGTTTTGGCACCACCCCTGGTTACTGGTTAAACTGCTTGTTTGTGTTCAGCTGGGTGGGGGTTGGTACGGGGGTCTGGTTTCACTTTTTCCTTTAGTGCTGCTGAGTTTAATATTAAGTTTCAGAGTGGGACTCATTTTTGGAGAAGGCATTAATGTGGACCAGTCCATCTCAGCCTGTAACTGTATTTTCTTGGCCATTTTTCTTGCCTCTTCTCATCAGAATCAGTCCCAGAATCTGTTCTGTAGCTGTAATAACTTATAGAAACAAAAATACAAACAGAATATAAGAATCTTTTAGAATAGAAAAAAGCTCCCTGCATGTAAAAAGTAAAGCCAGAGGCACAAGCACCCCAAATGTATTAGGTTACATCAATGTCCAGAGTTTTTAGAGTATAAATTATGAAATAATGCAGGTAAGGTGGGAGGACCTGCCCCAGGTGGAGGAGTTTAAGTATCTCAGGGTCTAGTTCACAAGTGATGGGAAGAGGGATGGTGAGATCGGCTGCAGGCTGGGACAGGCGGTAGCAGTAATGCGGTCACTGTACCGGACTGTAGTGATGAAGAGGGAGCTGAGCCATAAGACAAAGCTCTCTGTTTACCGGTCAGTCTGCATCCTCTCCATCACCTGTGGTCATGAACTTTGGATAGTGACTGAAAGAATAAGATCACAGATAAAAGCAGTGGAAATGAGTTTCTTCACAGGGTGGTGGGCTACACTCTACTTGACAGGGTGAGGAGCTCAGTCATCCTGGAGAAGCTTAAAATAGAGCCACTACTCCTCCACATTGAGAGGAGACAGTTGAGGTGGTTTGGGAAAATGCAGGTGAGCTGCAGTGAGACACTCTCATAAATGCAGTAGAGCAACTATTTAAAATTGTCACTACTGAAACATTTGTTAAAGTTTCTGTAGAGTTATGATTGTTTTGTTAGTGTCAAAATAGAATAATAATAAAAAATAAACATAACTGAAAATGATTTTAGTCTAAAGTCCAAGTTAGTTAAAAGACTGCAATGTGTTTTCAATTCTCTACTCTGAACTAGTTTGGTTTATTGTCCACTTAGTGCGGTGATGTCACTTTGGTGGGCTTGACTCCAGCCCCCTCAGAAACTTGAATGTCCTCTGCAGAGCCCCCTGAACTAAAACTGGTAGTTGACAGGTTATTAGATTGTCAGTCCTGGAGGGGTTGAGTATCGTGTGCAGGTTCTTTTTAAGGATCATGAGAAAATGTTCTGTTCTAGTAGAACTGAATTATGTTATGTATTCTGATACCATATTTTAATTCTCTGTATGTGTTTAGTTTCAAATCTCTGTGGCACTTTTTATATTTTGTGAATGGAACTGGGAGATGGAGAGAGGACGAGCAGAGGGCAGAACATTTAAACACTACGAAACGTGATCAGTAAAAACGAGCTACGTGAATGTAGATCTTTAAGAAAATCCCCACAAAAATGAACTCTAAACTCTAAATATAAGTTAATAAATCAAACAAGGTGAAAAACAGCATTTCAAATTCATAAAGGCATGTAAATTATGTGAACATATGTAAAGACTTCACTACATCCATGCACACCACTGACACATGAACAGTAGGACTAGAATGAGCTCCAGCTCCACTGAACTACTCCTCTCATAGAAGTGGAGCTGAAATGCTGTGTGCATTACTGCTTTGTGCTTATTTATAGATGTGTGTGTTGAGTTGTGTGTTAGTGTGGTGTGTTTCCTCTCCTCCACAGAGTGTGTGATTGTGCTGTATCACATCCTCCCCCTCAGCACCTGCAGTAGGTCTCAGCTGCAGCAGTGCAGCCTCTGTGTCTCTGACTCTCACAGCTTTTTGTATGGCTCTGTATCACTGTGTGAACGAGTATCTACTACTGATGTAAAACTGACCCAGGCAGTAATAATCTCCATCATCTTCAGTCTGGACTCCACTGATGGTCAGAGTGAAGTCAGATCCAGATCCACTACCTCTAAAACGAGCTGGAGTTCCTGACTGTAAGCTGCTAGTGTAGTAGATCAGGAGTTTAGGAGCTTCTCCAGGTTTCTGCAGATACCAGGAGAAATGGTTACTATAAATTGCAGTGCTGGTTCTACAGCTGATGGTGACTGTTTCTCCTGGAAGAGCAGATTTCACTGCAGGAGTCTGAGTCACAGTCGCCTGACCTCTGGATTCTGAAATGAAATAATAAGAAATCTAGGTGACTCATAAATTATGAATAATTATAAATATAATTAAATACACATGATATCATTATTTTTAAAATAAGCCCCTCACATGTACTTGTTTTCAAATGTCTCAATTAAAGACCATCATAAAGTTAAATGTATACCAGTGAGTTACCTTGAGTCCAGAAGATCAGAGTCCAGATGAAGATGGTGGTCAAAGTCATGTCTGCTGTGGGTGAAGTTTGTGGGCAGCAGCTCTCAGTCATGAAGTGTTAAACTCACAGGACTATAAACTCTCCCAGAGCACTGAAGCATGTGCTGATAATGCAAAGTCAGCTCTCTCTATGGAAATGACTCTATTGGCTGCAGTGATCATGTGACATTGAGTATAACAGCATGGAAACAGAAGGAGTTCTTCATGGTTCAGTTTAGAGCTGCTGAATATCAGACAGAAGCATGAAAATGTTTATATGTGTTGTTTATCAGCTTCTGTTGTTGCTGAAATGTGTTGAACTGAACACACTGTAAACTGTTTAAGACTGTTTTATTGTGTATATTGTAGAGGTTTACTGTCAGTTTGAGATTTTTACTGTGATTCATATGTGAATCTTTACTCTCCTGATCTCCACAGTTGATCTTCCCACAGCTCAGCAATCTGCCTTTCCAGATCAGTGTGATATTCTCTTAATGTCCAGTGGGGGGCGATCTCATAGTGTTCAGTTTAAAGTGTATCAGTCTTTCTCTTGAGGGATTTTGCAGCTACTGCTGTCAGTCTGTCTCTCAGTGTGGGAGGTTTTGGTGGAGGAACTAAACTGCATGCAGGGAGTAAAAAATACACATTTTATTACAATACTTTTCTCTCTTTTAGCAGGAAATCAATTTATGTTTATTTTCTTCATGTTAATGTTTTCGTTACTCAATAGAAGCAATAAGATTTTTTTAAAGTAGAGCAGCTCTTTAACCATTTTCTATTCTTAACAATTTGTTTTTATTTAATTTCATTTCATTTTCACGATCAAATTAAAGTCAAGCTGAACAATAAAAATTGTTAGTATTTTACAATGAAATCACAGATTAATGAATAAATAAGCGGTTTAAGAACAGGTATAACAATGTTTAACTACAGTTCAGAGCAAAGAAGTTTAAAAAAGTAAAAATAATGAAAGTTTAGGGTTTCAGAATTTATACATTTTTCTGCTGATTATAAAACTCATCAGTATTTAATGACTGATATGAAAAAGCTGTTAGTGAAGCACAGAGAGAGCAGAGTCTTTAGAGCAGGAGGTTTTTGTACAGGTGCTAAATGAGTTTGTATCACTGTGGTGGACTTTTGGTGGAGGAACGAAACTGTCAGTTGGCCGTAAGTAGCTTTTTATTTCTTATTCATAATTAATCTGGTAATAAATTCTGGAAAAGACTATTAATGTACTTTATGGTTTTTGAAAATTATGTAGTTTTATTTATTTAGTACTTTATTGTTTTAACTGTTGCAGTTTAGAATGAAGATTTTTCATCAACTGTCTTTCTGAAAAGTTGTTCGTAAAAGCAAAAATATTCTGCAACTTTCTCTTAAGGTGTTTGTAAAATTACTGAGTTTGTTTTTTAAAGTAAAAGATTTGTCTTTATTGCTCCACTGTTCTCATTCTCATGTTGAGCAATCACCATGTCATTTACTGTAAATTCTCAGACATTTTAAAATCTACATATAGACTGTGTTTCTCTGATTCATGTATAATGTTTTTTTTTTTCATTTTTTTCATATTTCATTTATATTTAATATTATAAATTATTAAATGCATTCAGTTATGTCATTTTATAAATGAAGTGAATAAAATGTTTCTCTTAAAATTAAATATTTCATAAATTCAGACTCTTTTTGAGTTAAGTACTTGCAGATTAGTCTGAGAGACAGTTTAAACTATGCAGTATGTTATAATTAGAGAGTGAAACATTTTAATGCTCCACTGAACTCAGTTCAGCTCTGTACAAAATAAGAGAAGTGAAACCCACTCTGGTGTGTCTGTGCTGGTTGATTGACACGTGTCCCTTCCTGTATTTGTGTCTCCTAGGTTTGGCCTTGCCCACCCTCACAGTCCTGCCCCCCTCCAGTGTGGAGCTGCAGCAGGGGAAGGTCACACTTGTGTGTTTGGCCAACAAGGGCTTCCCCTCAGACTGGAGACTGAGCTGGAAGGTGGGTGGGAGCAGCTGGAGCTCGGGGGTTAGCCAGAGCCCCGGGCTTCTGCAGAAGGACAACGGCCTCTACAGCTGGAGCAGCACCCTGACCCTCCAGGAGGAGCAGTGGCTAAAGAGCACAGTGACCTGTGAGGCCACCAAGGACTCCCAGCCTCCTGTCAGCCAGACACTGAGGAGAGATCAGTGCTGAGCAGTGAGAACCACGCGGGGGTTTCAGCTGATAGAGCTCCTCTCACTCTCAAATGAGCTCAAACACGTCTGTGATTAATGCTGAAATGATGATCTGATTATTTGACTAAAGAAAATAAAGAGTTTCAATCAACAATACTGTATGTTTTATTGACTGATGGTAGATTTTTTTCTCCATCATTAGACTCAGAAATGCTTTAGAGAGTCTTTAAGGCTGTGAAGTTCAGATAACTTCTTGCTGTTAATATAGGAGAACATTTCCAGACACATCTAATGATCTACAGAGGTTCATTAATGATCATGATGGAGATCAATGAGGGATTAAAGTATCTGTAAATGAATCTTTTCAACACAGGTTTATTCAGCTTAATTCTAACGTAAATAAATTATATTTATACATTAATGCTGTTATATTTTCCTTGTTAATGTATATAATCACAGTATTCAGGCCACAGTCTCCTCTGTATCTACAGTCAGTCAATGCTATAATGAGGCAGGTTGGATCTTCATGCTGGTGCTGAACTAACGTGATGTCCCAGACAGCAAGCATGTTCAGGCCGGATTACCTTGGCCGTCACAAAGTCCTCCTAGCAGTCGCATCTGCATTGCGGACTTGTGTCACTTTTGGGCCAAGTAACTGTTAACAGCACTAGACACACTGCCGGTAAGCGGGCTCGGAGCGCATTGGGGCTGGATCTTTAAAACAGATGCACCTCATTTAAAAATTGCGCCTCATTTAAAATTTGCCCCTCCCCTTTTTCCCCCTCAGTCCTCTGCAGTTGTCAGTTGACTTTGACTGTTAAACTTGCTGCTGCTTTTGAGGTAAGGTGTGTTTTGTATTTTAAATAATTGCACATTCATTATAATTACGATCAGGTATCTTGGATTTTATCGTTTAACTTTTAATATGTTATTCAGTTTGACAAGCAAATAAGCTGAGTGGTGGCGTCGCTAGAGGGGACGACGTCAGTGCTGGCTATGAGGTAGTGCGTCAAAATGTCTAATTCCAACCTAAATTAACATTCGAGATTTCTCTTTAATTATGTTTAATAACGACACACTCTTAATCTTACATTATCTCCCTCGCCCGGCTGTGTAACTAGCTAGCTTAGCTGTACCGTGAGAGGCAGCTGTTAGCTTCACTGGAAAATGTGAAAATGTTCTAAGAGCAGCTTTAATATTTCTGCCTGTTTTAGGAGAAAAACAAGTCTAAAGAAAACAGAGAAGTGGATCTGAGTGACTAATGTAAGAATCATCCATTAGCTGGAATCTAAAGTTACCCTATATTGTGGTGTGGAGCTAGCCAGCTAACGTTAGCTAGCTAAGCTGTATTAGCCAGTGTAAGCAGTAACGTTAGTTTAACCATCTTATTTTTTATCTGCTTTTTTGTAGTGTCGGATTTTACTATTTTTACTTAAAGAAATGGAAGGTTAACGTTACTTTTAATTATTTTTTTTCTTGAAACTGCTGAAATAACATAAACCGGTAACACAGTGCTCGTATTTGGTTAAAAGTGTGTAAAATACCCCTCAGAAACAGAACCGATTTCCCTTTGCTTAATCTTTTATTAGACGACGCTTCAGCTCCCACGCTGCTGCTCCCGCGGCTGCTTCAGACTCAGGGTCCGTCTCAAAATTACGGAAAGAAAGTGTTTCTGCTATCATTACTAGCATTATTATTATTATTGTCTTTGTATGTACATCTGCTGATATGTTCAGAAGCCTCAGCAGAGCTGTTTACAGAGATACTAAAGCTGCTACTACTAGTAATAATAATAATAATAGCTTCACTTGTTTCGTCTCTGACTCTGAAGTAGACGCAGACAAGCACAGTGATAGCGTGAGTTGAACCTTTTGGCAAAAATAAAAGAATAGAAAAAAGACCAAGAAAAGAATGGCGTTCAGTACAAACTGGGTTTGTTGTGTTTGTCATCTTTAATAAGACCATGAAAGTGTAATTAATCCAACAACACAGAACGCAACTACGAATGTCACACGAACTTTACCATCTGAGGTGGTGTGTGTAGCCTGATTGTGTGAAAGCTGTGACATGGCCGTGGTGGTCTGAGGTGGTCCTAAAACGGTCACAGTAACGCAGCCGTTTTTTTAAACATACATGCAGCAAGCGCGTTTAACTACCGCAGCTCGGTCATGTTGACGTGTCGGAATACCAAATAAACCAATAAAAGAACGTGTTTTACCGTCATTATGGGCTGTTACTGCGGTAGCTCGGTAACTCTTACTGGCCACAGGCCAAGGCCGGATATATAAAATAGAATGGCCGCTACAGCCGCAGCAGCACCCTGACCCTCAGCAAAGCACTTTGGGAAAAGGGGGAGGAGTTTGGCTGCACGGTCTCCCATGACAACGTCAATCAGCCAATCACGTTCATAAAGAAAATTAGTGAAAATTAGCAGCTCCAAGATAGAGCTGAACATAGAGCTGCTTCCACATCATCTACAGTAGAGTTTAAACTCTACACAGTGCTGATGTTCCTGTCTTTACTCTGTTCTCTGTCCTGTTGCTGTTCCTGCGGTTCTGCTGAGCTGAAATAAAGCTGAATCTTGAACATCGTCTGTTCTTTTACTCTGTTTAATGGTCAGTGTTGTGAGAGAGAATCTGTAGCTGTAGATTCAGTGCAGTGCTGTGTGTTGTGCTTGAGTGAGTTTGGCTGAACGAAGCTGAACATCTGCTGAAAGTGCTGCTCTATTCTGGGAGAAAGTGGACGACTCAGGCCTGTTAATGCAAATCTGAGTTTCACCCCACTGTCTCTCTCTCTCTCTCTCTCTCTCTCTCTCTCTCTCTCTCTCTCTCTCTCTCTCTGTCTGTTTTACTGGTTAAACTGCTTGTTTGTGGTCAGCTGGGTGGGGGGTGGTGGGGTGGTGCTGGTTTCACTTCCTCCTCTATTATAATAATAATAATATAATAATATTTATTTATATAGCACTTTTCATGCCAGTGGCAGCTCAAAGTGCTTTACAGACAGGTGATAAAACAGTTATACAAGAAATCATTAGTATTTATTTAGAAGAAAATTCAGAAGAAAATGAAAAAGAATAAAAATTAAAAGATAAAAACCATGAGATGTAGAGTTTTAATTAAATGCTAATTTAAAGAGATACGTTTTTAGATGCTTCTTAAAAGTGAGCTCTGAGCTTGACTGTCTAATAAAAGGTGAATTGAGTTCCATAGTTTAGAAGCAGAATAACTGAAAGAGTCTCTCCATGTTTTCTGTATTTTACAGAGGGTATCTGTAGAAGGCCACTCTCTGCAGATCTTAGATTACGTGCAGGAACATAAACAGACAGACACTCTGTGATGTAAGCAGGTGCTTTAAGGTTGTTTTGAGCTTTAAAGACTAGTAGCAGAACCTTAAAATCTATCCTGAATGATACAGGCAGCCAGTGCAGTTCTTTCAAACTGGGAGTGATGTGATCTGTCTTTTTTGTTTTTGTTAGGATGCTGCTGCATTTTGTACAAGTTGTAAGGGATGTATAGTTTCTCTGCATCGCTCTGAGATAGAAAAGGCCGAACTTTAGTGATATTTCTCAAATGATAAAAAAGCTACTTTAGTGACTGTGTTTACATGTGGGGTAAAACAGAGCTCAGAGTCTAAGATCACACCCAGGTTTCGTACTTCAGGTTTGGTAGAAGAAGCTAAAGAACCAAATTTCTCATAAATCATTTTTCTCTGAGTTTCTGTACCAATGATCAATATGTCAGTTTTTTTCATGATTTAATTGTAGAAAATTTTGTGACATCCACTGAGAAATATCTGACACACAGCTGGTCAGTCTGTCTACAGAGTCTTGATCTTCAGAAGGAATAGTAATGTATAACTGGGTGTCGTCAGCATAGCTATGAAAATTTCTATTATGCTTTTTAATGACATCACCTAGAGGTAACATGTACAAAGAGAAAAGTAAAGGCCCTAAGACTGAACCTTGGGGGATTCCCCAAGAAACGGCAAATCGTTTTGATGAATGATACTGAATACTGATACTGAAACCATGAACTGTCTATTACTTAAATGTGATTTAAACCATTCTAAAACTGTGCCAGAGAAGCCGACCCAGCATTGAAGCCACAGGATTAAAATCTTGTGGTCAACGGTATCAAAGGCTGCACTAAGATCTAATAAAACCAAAACAGAAGGATTTCGTTCATGAGCGCTGAGCCTGATGTCATTCATAACGCAAATCAATACTGTCTCTGTACTATGGTTAGAACGAAAACCTGACTGAAACTTCTCATATAAATTCTTTGATATTAGATACGTATTTAGTTGTTTGAAAACAACTTTTTCTAAGACTTTATTTAGAAAAGGTAGGTTTGAAATTGGTCTAAAATTATTTAGTATAGAAGGATCCATGCTTCTCTTTTTTAGCAGAGGCTTCACCAGGGCAGTTTTAAAAGCATCTGGAAAAACACCTGTTAACAGAGAAGAATTTACAATAGTTAAAACATCATTGTGCACACAATCAAAAACCATCTTAAGGAATGAAGTAGGAACAGGGTCAAGATCACATGTGGAGGAACTTAGTTTGTTTAAAATAGTTGTGAGCTCCTGATAGTTGATAACAGAGAAAGATGTCATTACTGATGTAGGTGACCTATCAGGAACATTACAGGAGCTTGTTTCAGCTGGCTGAGCTACACCCTGTCGTATCAGGTCTGTTTTATTTTGGAAATGAATTGCGAACTCTTCACAGACTTTAGAAGATAAGTCATCATGAAACCCACTAGCAGACAAGTTAGGGTTAATTAACCAGTCTATGCATCTGCCCTGTCTTACTGTATGCATAAATCTGTAGTTTTCAGGAGCAGCTTCAAGTAGAGTTGCTGTGCCATTACCACTAAGCCACGTTTGTGACAGAAACATAAAATCTAGCTTAAGCTCTTTAATAAGATCTCGAATCAGCAGGGTTTTGTTATTAAATGACCTTACATTGAGTAGAGCAAGGTTTAATTTTCTGCTAGTTACACAATGTGTCTACGCAAATTAAATTATATGGGTTTTGACCGCGCACGTTTTTCTTTGATTTTTTAATTACACAAGGTTTGATGAATCTAATGACATTTTTGGAGCAAAATCTCCCTACACAACTAGCAGAAGCTTTAGTGTTAAGACAGCAGAAACATAGATTTTGTCTATATCATTAAAGGCACTTACCTGTCTGCTGATGATACTACTTACCCATCTGTTGTCTACTACATTTAAGTCCAGTCAGTGATGGTGTAGTACATTCTCAATGTTCTGGGACAAGATAACAGACCCACGGCGGCTCAGGTGTAGCCCGCCCCTACGGTAAAATGCCGGTCGCTCCCAGAAAACACTCCAGTTGCTCACATAGCCAATGCCAATGTTGCACCAGCCTTGGAGCCAGCAGTGTAGCGCGTAGAGCCTGCTGAAAACCTTGCTTCCTCTCCGGTAGGTGGGCAGTGGTCCCTAGATGATGATCCTGGCCTTGGTTCTCTTCTTAACTGTGTCCAGAAGTAATCTGAAATGCTCCTTGTGGACTTCGCTCTGACGGGATGAGATGTCATTCACCCCCACATGAATTACTATGGTGCCGACGTCCCCGTGTTTGCTCAGAGCCACAGGAAACCGCTTGGAAATATCCAAGACCTGGGTGCCTGGAAAACAACAGACAGCAAAATTACTTCCAGAGCAAGTTACTTTAAGATGCCTCACTACTGAGTCTCCAATTATAACAACACTCTCCTGACTCTCTCTCCGAGGCACTGAAGCAGGCGGTGAGCGGAGGGCTTTGAACCAGTTACTGGAGGTGAAATCCAGTGGGGGAGGAATTGGTGAAAACCTTCTCTTTCCCCGGCCGTGCTGGCATTCCCAGCCCTGCTCCGGTGCGGGCATGCTCTCCTGTGGTCTTTATCACAGTTTACAGAGAGTAATCCTACAGCAGCAACATGACCAGTGAGGAAACTCTCAGCAGCAGGTTCAGAGTGGGACTCATTTTTGGAGAAGTAGTTAAATAATGTGGACCAGTCCATCTCAGCCTGTAACTGTATTTTCTTGGCCACCTTTCTGGCCTCTTTTCATCAGCATCAGATCCAGACTCTGTTCTGTGGCTGCAATAACTTACAGAAACAAAAATACAAACAGAATATAAGAATATTTTAGAATAGAAAAAAGTCCCCTGCATGTAAAAAGTACACCCAGAGGCACAAGCACACAAAAATGTATTAGGTTTTTAGAGTGTAAATTATGAAATAATCCAGGTAAGGTGGGAGGACCTGCCCCAGGTGGAGGAGTATAAGTATCTTGGAGTCTTGTTCATGAGAAATGGGAAGAGGGATTGTGAGATCAGCCACAGGCTGGGACAGGCGGTAGCAGTAATGTGGTCACTGTACTGGACTGTACTGGTGAAGAGGGAGCTGAGCCACAAGGCAAAGCTCTCTGTTTACCGGTCAGTCTACATCCCCTCCATCACTTGTGGTCATGAGATTTGGATAGTTACCGAAAGAATGAGGCGGGCTACACTCTACTTGACAGGGTGAGGAGCTTGGGCATCCTGGAGGAGCTCAACGTAGAGCTGCTACTCCCCCACATTGAGAGGAGCCAGTTGAGGTGGTTTGGGCAAATGCAGATGAGCTACAGTGAGACACTCTCATAAATGCAATAGAGCAACTATTTAAAATTGTCACCACTGAAACATTTGTTCAAGTTTCTGTAGTGTTGTGATTGTTTTGTTAGTGTCAAAATAATCGGTCATTATTTTACTAAATAAACATAATGCAAAATGATTTTAGTCTAAAGTCCAAGTCAGTTAAAAGACCACGTGTTTTCATTTCTCACAACTCGGAACTAGTTCGGTTGATGGTCCACTTAGTGCGGTGATGTCACTTTGGTGGGCTTGACTCCAGCCCCCCTCAGAAACTTGAATGTCCTCTGCAGCGTCCCCTGTACTAAAACTGGTAGCTGACAGGTTATTAGATTGTCAGTCCTGGATGGGGTTGAGTATCGTGTGCAGGTTCTTTTTATCATGAGAAAATGTATGCATTTAGTTTCAAATCTCTATGGCACTTTCCATATTTTGTGAATTGAACTGGGTGGTGGAGAGGGGACGAGGAGAGGGCAGAACGGGAGGACATTTAAACAGTATAGAACCAAGATCAGTGAAAACAAGATATGTGAAAGTAGATCTTTTAGGAAATTCCAAAAAACAAATGATTAACTCTAAACATAAAAGTTATTAAATTAAAAAAGGTAAGAAAACACCACTTCAATTTTATAAAGGCATGGAAATTAAGTGTACATACATATAAACTTTACTACATCCATGCACACCACTAACACATGAACAGTAGGACTAGAATGAGCTCCAGCTCCACTAAACTACTCCTCTCATAGAAGTGGAGCTGAAATGCTGTGTGCATTATTGCTTTGTGCTTATTTATAGATGTGTGTGTTGAGTTGTGTGTTAGTGTGGTGTGTTTCCTCTCCTCCACAGAGTGTGTGATTGTGCTGTATCACATCCTCCCCCTCAGCACCTGCAGTAGGTCTCAGCTGCAGCAGTGCAGTCTCTGTGTCTCTGACTCAGGGAGCTTTTTGTACGGCTCTGTATCACTGTGTGAACGACCAGATACTACTGATGTAAAATTCACCCTGACAGTAATAATCTCCATCATCTTCAGTCTGGACTCCACTGATGGTCAAAGTGAAGTCAGTTCCAGATCCACTGCCACTGAAACGAGCTGGAGTTCCTGACCATAAGCTAGTAGCACTGTAGATCAGGAGTTTAGGAGCTTCTCCAGGTTTCTGTAAGTACCAGAAGAGATAGTTACTACTATAAACCGCAGTGCTGGTTCTACAGCTGATGGTGACTGTTTCTCCTGGAAGAGCAGATTTCACTGCAGGAGTCTGAGTCACAGTCGCCTGACTAATTTAATTTAGCTAAAAGTGCAAATTCTGTTGTATTATTTAATTTTTCGGTGTTATTCTTTCTGAGTCTTATTCAGTGTAACTCACAGCAGCCCACATCCCACTGAGACCCCAAAACTCATTACTGAGTACCATTTAAACTCCATTCAGAATGATCTAGAAGAGTGGACAGTGTGATGTGTTTGACTGGGAGCTGAAGAGTGAGATGAAGGCTGCTGTTGAAATGCAGTGAAATAATGGGAACATCATACAATCTCAAACTGAAATATACAGCAGTGAACAGCTGTATAATCTCCATTTATTCATTACTGCATTATTTTATTCATTTAGAACTGAATCCTGAATCATTTCTGTTCATTCATTCTCTATATTTACCAAACTAACATGCTAATAAAGTCAGTAAATGTTTCTCTTTCCTACAGAAATCATGGCCTGCAGTTCCAAATGCAGCTATATTGATCAGTTTATTAATAATGATGGTGTTTGTGAGTCTGTAGTGTAAATATCAGGTTGTATTTCTTCTTATTGTCACTTTTACCCAGTTAAGTTGTGGCCAGTTCCTCTGTGTTTTTCCCATTTGCTGTTTTAATCCAGTTTACTGTGAGCTGTATGTGTTGAAGTGTTTACTGCAGAATTTAGTCTGTAAAATGAGGACTTGGCTTTTCACTCACTTTTTTAAGTTTTTCACTCACAAAAAATCAGAAAAGTAAAGCCAGTATATGATCCTCATTGGGAGTTTATTCCAGCTGGAATCAATATGATGTTTCCTGTTTTCTCTAAACACAGATTATTCCCAACTATTCAGTCAGAGAGCCGCAGGGAGCTCTGTGATTGGTCAAACCACACGTCAGTCAGGCTGTTCAGCCTGTAAGAAACACACGCACGTCCTCCTGCGGTAACAAACAGATCCAGTCCAAACCGATTAAAGTGAAACTGAATCTTCAGCAGCGTCGATTCTGTGAAGAGAGGATCAGAAACAGCGTTTGGAGAGAAGAACAGAGGTAATTACTGAAGTTTAACAGCCTGAGTTTAGTTTATGATGTGATGATGAAGCTGTTTCAGACACTGAGAGCAGAAAAAAAAACTTTTAGGTGACGTCATGAAGGAGACGGACCGCTTCTGTGGGCGGGGCTCTCTTTTATATCTGATCGCTGCGTGTAAAACGGTTAATCCTCTCTAATGATCGCTGTTTTCATCCAAGACCAGCAGCTCCAACTTGGTTTAGGTGTGAAATGTATCGCTGTGTCTGAAACCGCGGAACGCGTTGATTTCTACGGGCTGCTGCGCCTCAGTGAGAGTTCAGGGACCGTCTACAAACTACACTACAGTGAAGACGCTCAGCGGGAAAAAGCGCTCAGCACTGTATTATATTAACACTCAGCCTTATGAGCCTCAGTAGACCTTTCAGCAGATCACAGATCAGCAGTTAGAGGGTTTAGAAAAGGCTGTATTTGTAATTATTGCTTTGTTCACACAGATAAACTATTTATAATGAAAGTCTCTCCAACGTATGACTTGTAATTACAAAATTGTTGGACTCGCTTGACTGAATTAGTTCCTCTATCTTCCTGCTGAGTGAAAATCAGGGTCAAATCTGAAAGACTCGTCTCTCTACATCACATACAGTCATAGGGAAAAGTTTGAGTGTCCCTGATTGTATCAGCTTTAAAAAAATATCAGACGCACCAAAACACATAATAATACATTTTGAAAACAGGATTTATGATCTAATTTTGACAACTTCTGAATGTTTAATTGGAATTCTCCAAAAACAACTGTAAATGCAGCTCACATGATGTACCAAAACTCTTAGAGTTGCAAATGTAACTGCTGCCAAACTCCAGTGAGTTTTGAGTGAATTAATTTCAGCAGCAGAAGAAACTGCTGGTCGTCCAAGTGGTTCTCAGAAAACAATGTGGGCTTTGCAGATAATTAGTCTGTTTTTGAGGGGAAAGCCTGGTCCCTTTAGTCGGAAAGGGAGGGGGCTGCTCTCATTCCCTGCAGCATAGCTCATAGTCTCTCAGATTGCCATCAGTGTAGGAGTCAGTCGCTGACAAATCAGGGCCGAGGCCAGCAGACAAACAGGCCAACCGTCTGCTAGCTGCCTTGAAACGCCACATAGGTTCCACCCAATTGAGACTGTCTGTTCCCCCGAATAAAACAAAACATCAAAAACTATTTAATCAGTATCAGACCAGTTAAACCAAATTGCAATGACAGAACATTTGGTCTAAAACTAGGGTGGCTTAACATAAAATCTCTTACATTTAAGGCTGTCGTTGTATTATTACTAACGATTTGTTGAATTATTACTGATCATGATTTTGATGCTCTGTGTCTCACAGAAACGTGGATTAGACCTGATGAATAGTTTGGTCTATATGAAGCCCCCACAGGCTACAGTTATGTGCATAGACCTCGGTTAAGCAGCTGACGAGGAGGTATAGCAACCTTTTAGACAAAAGCCTTGGGCATGAACCAGAAAGCAGATACAAATTCTTTTCTTTCTTTTTCTTAATATAAGTGACTGAGAAACAAATAATTAATTTTACACTAATTATAGTCTACATCTATGTTCTTATAGGAATTTGCTTACTTTCTCTCAAGTTCAATAACGCTCTCAAATAAAGTGATAATTGTTGAAGGTTTTAATATCCACTTTGACAAACCACAGGATCCACTAAGGCATTTATATCTATCTCTGTAGGTTTCACTTAAAATATAAAGGGCCCACTCACTGTTGAAACCACACTCTAATTTTGACCTTCGGTGTGAACATAGATCATTAGCCGTTCTCCCTCAGAGCACAGCAGTCTCAGATCATTACCTGATCTCATATGAAATTTGCTTTAGTTGTAATACATGTTTAACACTGTGCTATTGTGTTAAGTGGATTATAACATCCTACACAGCTAGTAGTTTTATCAGAAACCTCCCAGATCTATCAGCTTCTAACAGCTGTCCGTCTGAACCTACTGAATTAGATACTATGACCAAGTGCTTAAAGGATACTTTTTTATTCTACTCCAAAAAATGTGCCACAATTTAAAAATTAAAACAATAAGGCAGAAAAAGCTCCATGGTACAATGATCATACTCAAGCTTTAAAAGCTCAACCTCTCTCTCATCTCTGACTGAAGATAATAACAATAATCCTAAAACAATAAGGCAAAAAATTCACATCGCACAGTTAACCTCTACAAACGTGCTGCCCTACGAAGCTAACCCAGATCTTGAGTATATTGTAAGTACTGCAAAGAGGCTGGAATCCTTTACCTTACTTCAACAAACTGAGCTGGTTAAAATTATTTTCTCTTCAAAATCTTCTGTTTGCATATTAGATCCAATTCCTGCAAGTTTATTCGAAGAAATTTTGCCAGAAATAACTAAGCCTCTTCTGTCATTAAAAATGCCTCTCTTAGCTTTGGTTACATACCAAAAACTCTTAAACCAGCAGTAATTAAACCTCTAAGTATAAAATTCTTTTACTTACATACATGCTGTATAAAGCTCTAAATCTGAGTGAACCTCTCTCTTATTATAAACCATCACGCCTACTTAGATCACAAGGTGCTGCTCACTATTAGTACCTAGAATAAATAAAGTCGCATGAGGGGGAGATCCATTTAAGACAAAGCCCCCCAACTTGAATAATCTTCCAGTCCGTGTTCGGTACTCAGATACAGCCTCAGCCTTTCAGTCTGGGCTAAAATCCTACTTGTTTAGTCATGTTTAGTTGTTTAGCCTTTGGTAATTAGTTTTCCCTGATATATAAAGGGTGCAGATCTGGGGGTTCATGCCCTCTGTTAGCACTGTATACTGTGATCAGTCACTCTTTACAGAACTAACTCTCTGTGTTTTCTTTGCCGAGCTGAACAGCTGCCCATCCTGTGGGTCAGATGCTGTTGCTTCATTCTCTTTGATCGAGTGTCCACTGCTCACCTACCTTCTGGACCGGTTTGACCACCATGGATCTTCCTGCCGTACACTGTGCAAACCTCACCTGCATGAACTGACCCTCTTGATGATACTGCATGCACAGACTCGAACTGTTTAATCAGAGCTATCACTTCAGCTGCTGTTTCCTTTTCCTGTATTTTAATATTTTACACTAATATTAAAACTTTATTCTCTGTTCATTTTGCTCATGTTATTGTGTTGCTATCCAGTGTCGACCAGAGGAGGATGGTTCCCCTTTTGAGTCTTGGTTCCTCTCAAGGTTTCTTCCTCTTGCTCTTAGGAAGTTTTTCCTTGCCACTGTCACCATTGGCGACGCTCATGGGGACTTGGACCCAGATTTTTTTACAAAGCTGCTTTGTGGCAACAGCTGATATAAAAAGTGCTGTATAAATAAACTTTGACTTGATTACCAAATGGAAAATTCTGATAACATAACCTACTAAATTAAACCAAAAATAACTCAATAACCAGGTTGACGCCTGGGTAACAGGGTTGAACTCGTAGAACATATTCCCTAATAAGTTGATATTAATGCAGTTACAAAACATATAATGCATACAACATAGAGCTGAAGGGAAAGTTGAAACAGTGTTTTAATAAACATTTTCATTAAAATCTTTGTTTCAAGCCACCTTCATTTTATTTTCATTTTAAAATAATTAAGAGTTAAATGGGTTATATGGGTAACAGGATTGCAAATTTAGCCTAAAATAAGCAGCATTCAGGAGTGGTTAGCTTGACAGGGTGCACATGTTGATTGCTAGTTACTAATAACCATATAGTTTACAACCTCATTTCCAAAAATGTTAGGACGCTGTGCAAAATGTAAATAAACACAATGCAACGATGTGCAAATCCTGCATATGAGTACTATATGGGAATGATGTTTAAACCCTATATTTAATTATAAAGACAACGTATCACATGTTAAAACTGAGAGATTTTACTGTTTTTTGAAAAATATATGCCTATTTTGAATTTGATGCCAGAAACAAGTTGGCCACAGGGCAGAACAAAGACATTGCAGCTCAGAGAGTTGGACAGTCTACAGCAGGGCTGCTGCTATTAAACACACTGAAGATCAGAGGACCACAGCACTCTGGATGTGTGTATGTGATGCTGTATTTCTGTAACAAAACCCATCTTAGCTCTGTTCTTGTCCAGCTTTCCCTTCTCATTTACCTTATAGGAATAGCATCTTTTATTCTAGTGGGGAAATCTGGAAGTCTGTGCCGGCTTTTGGCCATCATTCAAATCCAAGCATTGTATTCAAACCATTTCCTGTGGGTTGTGAAGCCTACTGAAAAGACTTGGGGCCATATTACAGAAGCTTCTTAAGTCTGAAATCTTATCTGTTTAGTAACCATCACGACTTTAATTAGGACTGAATTTAAGACAGAAACTATTACAGAACAACAGTTCTTAAGTTCATAATCTTATCTATTAAGTCCAGACAAGAAAACAGTGTTACACAAACTTCCTAACTAGACTAAATTTACTTTAATTCTGTTCTAACTTTAAGATAAACTCCAGAGCGTCTTCTGTTTTAACCATCTCTTTCTATTGTTTTATGCAGTGACCAGCATCATAGTTCACTATAACCAGCATAATGACGTTACATTCATCTACAATGAAAACTGTACTTTGACTTGTTTTTTTTTTTAACAGCATTTTAAAAGCCCAGATGCTGCAGACACGATCTCCACCACCCCCTCTTATTACTAACCGGGAGTTAATGTTGATGAGAAGTCATCAGATACGCTATTACAGAGATGGTAGTGAATAATAAGGAAACAGAGCTGAACGTGTGTCTGTTTATTTGGAGGAATAACTTTAGCGCACTCGGCTAAAGTGTTTGGGAAACTGAAACTGAAACTGTAGAATGGCGTCACGGTTGTTCAGACAGCACATCACTCCACTCTCTTCAACCTGCACAAAACGTCCAACAGGTTAAAGAGGAAAATACAATTTTAACTATCCACCATTTTGTGGAAACATTATCATAAATGTTTGGAGAAAAAAGTACAGAGATAATTACTAATAGCTACCAGAATTTAGTGACTTAAATAATGATTAAAGATATTTTAGACATGGAGAGACAGAAAACAGAACTGTGTTCAAGAGAACAACTTTCACATCAAGCTTATATGTAGACTCGAATCTGTGTGTGTGTGTGTGTGTGTGTGTGTGTGTGTGTGGGTGTGTGTGTGTGGGTGTGTGTGTGTGTGTGTGTGTGTGTGTGTTCAGGATTCAGTGTGATCTGAAGGAGGAGAGATGTCCTCCAAAATGAGTCTCTCTGAGGAACAGGACACACAGGAAGCTGAGAGGTGAGAGAATAATGTGATCTGGTGTAAAGTGAGTTTGTTCTCTAGTTCACCACCATGTAAGACAGTTTGTCTGGTATTGTCTGTGTTTTAGACTGAATCAGGGTAAGAGATCTGACTCACCTGAACTCAGCTGTGTGTCCATGAAGAGTGACCGGTCAATGGGCAGAGATATAGAGTTCAGAGATGATAACAGATCTACTGAGTTCAGGTAAGAATGGTGTGAAACTGAAGAGTGAGATTATAAGACACTCCTACTTTCTCTCTGAACTCCAGTGTTCTTGATGGGAAAATGGTTCAAAGGCTTGAAGGTTCTGACTGACAGACAAACAGAAGCAGCACAGTCATAAAAATGTTTCACTCCATTCTTAGTTCATTATTCTGTAAATATATAACCTTACATGGAAAATAACAATATAACATATTTAATAGCACGAGTCTTCAAATACATTGAACCTGGAAATTCTAGCAGAGCACACACACACACACACACACACACACACACACTCACACACACACACACACACATAAACACACACAGACACATACATACACACACACACACAAATGCACTCTCACACACACAAACACACTCTCACACACAAACAGACACAAACACACACACAAATGCACTCACACACACACAAACACAAACACACACACAAATGCACTCTCACACACACAAACACACACACACACAAATGCACACACACACAGACACATGAACACACAAACACACGTACAAACACACACACAAACACACACAAATACACACACTCTCACACATACATACACACACACTCTCACACACAAACACTCACACACAAACACACACACACACACACACACAAATACACACACTCTCACACATACATACACACACACTCTCACACACATACACACACACAAACACACACACACAAACACACTCTCACACACACACACATACACAAACACAAATAGACACACACAAACACACACACACACATACACAAACACAAACAGACACACACAAACACACACACTCACACACACACACACAGACACACACACACAAACACACACATAAACACACACAGACACACAAACACACACACACAAACACACACAAAAACACACAAACACAGACACACACAAACACACACACAGACACACAAACACACACACAAACACACACTCACACACACACAAACATACACACACACACACACAAACATACACACAAACACACACAGACACACACAGACACACTAACACACACAAACACACACACACACATACACACACACAAACACACACACAAACACACACAAACACACATAAACACACACAGACACACTAACACACACACGAACACACACACACAAACACACACATACAAACACACATAAATACACACACAAACACACACATACACACAGACACACACACACACACACAAACATACACACACACACAAACAGACACACTAACACACACAAACACACACACATACACACACACAAACACACACATAAACACAGACACACACACAGACACACATACAGACACACTAACACACACATAAACACACACAGACACATGCACACACACAAACATACACACAGACACACACACAAACACACACAAACACACACAGACACATGCACACACACAAACATACACACAGACACACACACAAACACACACAAACACACACAGACACAGACACATACACACACACACAAGCACACACACATAAACACACACACAAACACACACACACATAAACACACACAGACACACACACACAAATACACACACTCTCACACATACATACACACACAAACACACACACACAAACACACACAGACACATACACACACACACACAGATTTACATTTACATTTACATCATTTAGCAGACGCTCTTATCCAGAGCGACTTACAAAAAGTGCTTTGTCTATCCAGAGAAAGAATCTTTGCTAGCTAAGATGCACTCACACACACACAAACACACACAGACACAAACACACACACACAAACACACACACACACAAATGCACTCTCACACACACACACACACAAATGCACACACACACAAACAGACACATGAACACACTCACACACACGTACAAACACACACACTCTCACACACAAACACTCACACACACACACAAACACACTCACACACACACACACAAATACACACACTCTCACACATACATACACACACAAACACACACACACAAACACACTCTCACACACACACATACACAAACACACAGACACACACAAACACACACACAGACACACACACACAAACACACTCACACACACACAAACACAAACAGACACACACAAACACACACACTCACACACACACAGACACACAAACACACACACAAATACGCAAACACACACTCAGGACACACAGGAAGCTGAGAGGTGAGAGAATAATGTGATCTGGTGTAAAGTGAGTTTGTTCTCTAGTTCACCACCATGTAAGACAGTTTGTCTGGTATTGTCTGTGTTTTAGACTGAATCAGGGTAAGAGATCAGACTCACCTGAACCCAGCTGTGTGTCCATGAAGAGTGACCAGTCAGAGGACAGATTTATAGACTTCAGAGATGATAACAGTTCTACTAAGTTCAGGTAAGAATGGTGTGAAACTGAAGAGTGAGATTATAAGATACTCCTACTTTCTCTCTGAACTCCAGTGTTCTTGATGGGAAAATGGTTCAAAGGCTTGAAGGTTCTGACTGACAGACAAACAGAAGCAGCACAGTCATAAAAATGTTTCACTCCATTCTTAGTTCATTATTCTGTAAATATATAACCTTACATGGAAAATAACAATATAACATATTTAATAGCACGAGTCTTCAAATACATTGAACCTGGAAATTCTAGCAGAGCACACACACACACACACACACACACACACACACACACACACACACACTCACACACACACACACACACTCACACACACACAAACACACAAAAAAACACACACACAAAAACACACATAAACAAACACACATAAACACACACAGACACACACAAACACACACATAAACACACACAGACACATACATACACACACACACACAAATGCACTCTCACACACACAAACACACTCTCACACACAAACAGACACAAACACACACACAAATGCACTCACACACACACAAACACAAACACACACACAAATGCACTCTCACACACACAAACACACACACACACAAATGCACACACACACAGACACATGAACACACAAACACACGTACAAACACACACACTCTCACACACAAA
>NW_023495940.1:10000-22500 GCF_904425465.1 Colossoma macropomum | reverse complement strand
AAACACACACAGACACACACAGACACACTAACACACACAAACACACACACACACATACACACACACAAACACACACACAAACACACACAAACACACATAAACACACACAGACACACTAACACACACACGAACACACACACACAAACACACACATACAAACACACATAAATACACACACAAACACACACATACACACAGACACATACACACACACACACAAACATACACACACACACAAACAGACACACTAACACACACAAACACACACACATACACACACACAAACACACACATAAACACAGACACATACACACACAGACACACATACAGACACACTAACACACACATAAACACACACACAGACACATGCACACACACAAACATACACACAGACACACACACAAACACACACAAACACACACAGACACATGCACACACACAAACATACACACAGACACACACACAAACACACATAAACACACACAGACACAGACACATACACACACACACAAGCACACACACATAAACACACACACAAACACACACACACACAAACACACACAGACACATACACACACACACACAGATTTACATTTACATTTACATCATTTAGCAGACGCTCTTATCCAGAGCGACTTACAAAAAGTGCTTTGTCTATCCAGAGAAAGAATCTTTGCTAGCTAAGATGCACTCACACACACACAAACACACACAGACACAAACACACACACACAAACACACACACACACAAATGCACTCTCACACACACACACACACACACACAAATGCACACACACACAAACAGACACATGAACACACTCACACACACGTACAAACACACACACTCTCACACACAAACACTCACACACACACACAAACACACTCACACACACACACACACACACAAATACACACACTCTCACACATACATACACACACAAACACACACACACAAACACACTCTCACACACACACATACACAAACACACAGACACACACAAACACACACACAGACACACACACACAAACACACTCACACACACACACAAACACAAACAGACACACACAAACACACACACTCACACACACACAGACACACAAACACACACACAAATACGCAAACACACACTCAGGACACACAGGAAGCTGAGAGGTGAGAGAATAATGTGATCTGGTGTAAAGTGAGTTTGTTCTCTAGTTCACCACCATGTAAGACAGTTTGTCTGGTATTGTCTGTGTTTTAGACTGAATCAGGGTAAGAGGTCAGACTCACCTGAACCCAGCTGTGTGTCCATGAAGAGTGACCAGTCAGAGGACAGATTTATAGACTTCAGAGATGATAACAGTTCTACTAAGTTCAGGTAAGAATGGTGTGAAACTGAAGAGTGAGATTATAAGATACTCCTACTTTCTCTCTGAACTCCAGTGTTCTTGATGGGAAAATGGTTCAAAGGCTTGAAGGTTCTGACTGACAGACAAACAGAAGCAGCACAGTCATAAAAATGTTTCACTCCATTCTTAGTTCATTATTCTGTAAATATATAACCTTACATGGAAAATAACAATATAACAGATTTAATAGCACGAGTCTTCAAATACATTGAACCTGGAAATTCTAGCAGAGCACACACACACACACACACACACACACACACTCACACACACACACACACACACATAAACACACACAGACACATACATACACACACACACACAAATGCACTCTCACACACACAAACACACTCTCACACACAAACAGACACAAACACACACACAAATGCACTCACACACACACAAACACAAACACACACACAAATGCACTCTCACACAGACACATGAACACACAAACACACGTACAAACACACACACTCTCACACACAAACACTCACACACAAACACACACACACACACACAAACACACACAAATACACACACTCTCACACATACATACACACACACTCTCACACACATACACACACACAAACACACACACACAAACACACTCTCACACACACACACATACACAAACACAAATAGACACACACAAACACACACACACACATACACAAACACAAACAGACACACACAAACACACACACTCACACACACACACACAGACACACACACACAAACACACACATAAACACACACAGACACACAAACACACACACACAAACACACAAAAACACACAAACACATACACACACAGACACACACAAACACACACACAGACACACAAACACACACACAAACACACACTCACACACACACAAACATACACACACACACACACAAACATACACACAAACACACACAGACACACAGACACACTAACACACACAAACACACACACACACATACACACACACGCACCCACACAAACATACACACAGACACACACACACAAACACACACACAAACACACACAAACACACATAAACACACACAGACACACTAACACACACACGAACACACACACACAAACACACACATACAAACACACATAAATACACACACAAACACACACAAACACACACATACACACAGACACATACACACACACACACAAACATACACACACACACAAACAGACACACTAACACACACACACATACACACACACAAACACACACATAAACACAGACACATACACACACAGACACACATACAGACACACTAACACACACATAAACACACACACAGACACATGCACACACACAAACATACACACAGACACACACACAAACACACACAAACACACACAGACACATGCACACACACAAACATACACACAGACACACACACAAACACACACAGACACAGACACATACACACACACACAAGCACACACACATAAACACACACACAAACACACACACACATAAACACACACAGACACATACACACACACACAAGCACACACACACAAGCACACACACATAAACACACACACAAACACACACACACATAAACACACAGACACATACACACACACACACAGATTTACATTTACATTTACATCATTTAGCAGACGCTCTTATCCAGAGCGACTTACAAAAAGTGCTTTGTCTATCCAGAGAAAGAATCTTTGCTAGCTAAGATGCACTCACACACACACAAACACACACTCACACACAGACACAAACACACACACACAAACACACACAAACACACACTCACACACAGACACAAACACACACACACAAACACACACAAACACACACACACAAATGCACTCTCACACACACACACACACACACAAATGCACACACACACAAACAGACACATGAACACACTCACACACACGTACAAACACACACACTCTCACACACAAACACTCACACACACACACACAAACACACTCACACACACACACACACACACAAATACACACACTCTCACACATACATACACACACAAACACACACACACAAACACACTCTCACACACACACACATACACAAACACAAACAGACACACACAAAACACACACACAGACACACACACACAAACACACTCACACACACACACAAACACAAACAGACACACACAAACACACACACTCACACACACACAGACACACAAACACACACACAAATACGCAAACACACACTCAGGACACACAGGAAGCTGAGAGGTGAGAGAATAATGTGATCTGGTGTAAAGTGAGTTTGTTCTCTAGTTCACCACCATGTAAGACAGTTTGTCTGGTATTGTCTGTGTTTTAGACTGAATCAGGGTAAGAGATCAGACTCACCTGAACCCAGCTGTGTGTCCATGAAGAGTGACCAGTCAGAGGACAGATTTATAGACTTCAGAGATGATAACAGATCTACCGAGTTCAGGTAAGAATGGTGTGAAACTGAAGAGTGAGATTATAAGATACTCCTACTTTCTCTCTGAACTCCAGTGTTCTTGATGGGAAAATGGTTCAAAGGCTTGAAGGTTCTGACTGACAGACAAACAGAAGCAGCACAGTCATAAAAATGTTTCACTCCATTCTTAGTTCATTATTCTGTAAATATATAACCTTACATGGAAAGAAACAATATAACATATTTAATAGCACGAGTCTCAAATACATTGAACTGAAATTCTAGCAGAGCACACACACACACACACACACACACACTCACACACACACACACACACTCACACACACACAAACACACAAAAAAACACACACACAAACACACACATAAACAAACACACATAAACACACACAGACACACACAAACACACACATAAACACACACAGACACATACATACACACACACACACAAATGCACTCTCACACACACAAACACACTCTCACACACAAACAGACACAAACACACACACAAATGCACTCACACACACACAAACACAAACACACACACAAATGCACTCTCACACACACAAACACACACACACACAAATGCACACACACACAGACACATGAACACACAAACACACGTACAAACACACACACTCTCACACACAAACACTCACACACAAACACACACACACACACACACAAACACACACATACACACACTCTCACACATACATACACACACACTCTCACACACATACACACACACAAACACACACACACAAACACACTCTCACACACACACACATACACAAACACAAATAGACACACACAAACACACACACACACACATACACAAACACAAACAGACACACACAAACACACACACTCACACACACACACAGACACACACACACAAACACACACATAAACACACACAGACACACAAACACACACACACAAACACACACAAAAACACACAAACACAGACACATACACACACAGACACACACAAACACACACACAGACACACAAACACACACACAAACACACACTCACACACACACAAACATACACACACACACACACACAAACATACACACAAACACACACAGACACACACAGACACACTAACACACACAAACACACACACACACATACACACACACGCACCCACACAAACATACACACAGACACACACACACAAACACACACACAAACACACACACAAACACACACAAACACACATAAACACACACAGACACACTAACACACACACGAACACACACACACAAACACACACATACAAACACACATAAATACACACACAAACACACACACATACACACAGACACATACACACACACACACACAAACATACACACACACACAAACAGACACACTAACACACACACAACCACAACACACATACACACACACAAACACACACATAAACACAGACACATACACACACAGACACACATACAGACACACTAACACACACATAAACACACACACAGACACATGCACACACACAAACATACACACAGACACACACACAAACACACACAAACACACACAGACACATGCACACACAAACATACACACAGACACACACACAAACACACATAAACACACACAGACACAGACACATACACACACACACAAGCACACACACATAAACACACACAGACACATACACACACACACACAGATTTACATTTACATTTACATCATTTAGCAGACGCTCTTATCCAGAGCGACTTACAAAAAGTGCTTTGTCTATCCAGAGAAAGAATCTTTGCTAGCTAAGATGCACTCACACACACACAAACAACACACTCACACACAGACACAAACACACACACACAAACACACACAAACACACACACACAAATGCACTCTCACACACACACACACACACACAAATGCACACACACACAAACAGACACATGAACACACTCACACACACGTACAAACACACACACTCTCACACACAAACACTCACACACACACACAAACACACTCACACACACACACACACACACAAATACACACACTCTCACACATACATACACACACAAACACACACACACAAACACACTCTCACACACACACACATACACAAACACAAACAGACACACACAAACACACACACAGACACACACACACAAACACACTCACACACACACACAAACACAAACAGACACACACAAACACACACACTCACACACACACAGACACACAAACACACACACAAATACGCAAACACACACTCAGGACACACAGGAAGCTGAGAGGTGAGAGAATAATGTGATCTGGTGTAAAGTGAGTTTGTTCTCTAGTTCACCACCATGTAAGACAGTTTGTCTGGTATTGTCTGTGTTTTAGACTGAATCAGGGTAAGAGATCAGACTCACCTGAACCCAGCTGTGTGTCCATGAAGAGTGACCAGTCAGAGGACAGATTTATAGACTTCAGAGATGATAACAGTTCTACTAAGTTCAGGTAAGAATGGTGTGAAACTGAAGAGTGAGATTATAAGATACTCCTACTTTCTCTCTGAACTCCAGTGTTCTTGATGGGAAAATGGTTCAAAGGCTTGAAGGTTCTGACTGACAGACAAACAGAAGCAGCACAGTCATAAAAATGTTTCACTCCATTCTTAGTTCATTATTCTGTAAATATATAACCTTACATGGAAAATAACAATATAACATATTTAATAGCACGAGTCTTCAAATACATTGAACCTGGAAATTCTAGCAGAGCACACACACACACACACACACACACACACACACACACACACTCACACACACACACACACACATAAACACACACAGACACATACATACACACACACACACAAATGCACTCTCACACACACAAACACACTCTCACACACAAACAGACACAAACACACACACAAATGCACTCACACACACACAAACACAAACACACACACAAATGTACTCTCACACAGACACATGAACACACAAACACACGTACAAACACACACACTCTCACACACAAACACTCACACACAAACACACACACACACACACACAAAACACCACAAATACACACACTCTCACACATACATACACACACACTCTCACACACATACCACACACAAACACACACACACAAACACACTCTCACACACACACACATACACAAACACAAATAGACACACACAAACACACACACACACATACACAAACACAAACAGACACACACAAACACACACACTCACACACACACACACAGACACACACACACAAACACACACATAAACACACACAGACACACAAACACACACACACAAACACACACAAAAACACACAAACACACAAACACATACACACACAGACACACAAACACACACACAGACACACAAACACACACACAAACACACACTCACACACACACAAACATACACACACACACACACAAACATACACACAAACACACACAGACACACACAGACACACTAACACACACAAACACACACACACACATACACACACACGCACCCACACAAACATACACACAGACACACACACACAAACACACACACAAACACACACACAAACACACACAAACACACATAAACACACACAGACACACAAACACACACACGAACACACACACACAAACACACACATACAAACACACATAAATACACACACAAACACACACAAACACACACATACACACAGACACATACACACACACACACACAAACATACACACACACACAAACAGACACACTAACACACACACACATACACACACACAAACACACACATAAACACAGACACATACACACACAGACACACATGCAGACACACTAACACACACATAAACACACACACAGACACATGCACACACACAAACATACACACAGACACACACACAAACACACACAAACACACACAGACACATGCACACACACAAACATACACACAGACACACACACAAACACACATAAACACACACAGACACAGACACATACACACACACACAAGCACACACACATAAACACACACACAAACACACACACACACAAACATACACACAGACACACACACAAACACACATAAACACACACAGACACATACACACACACACACAGATTTACATTTACATTTACATCATTTAGCAGACGCTCTTATCCAGAGCGACTTACAAAAAGTGCTTTGTCTATCCAGAGAAAGAATCTTTGCTAGCTAAGATGCACTCACACACACACAAACACACACTCACACACAGACACAAACACACACACACAAACACACACAAACACACACACACAAATGCACTCTCACACACACACACACACACACACAAATGCACACACACACAAACAGACACATGAACACACTCACACACACGTACAAACACACACACTCTCACACACAAACACTCACACACACACACAAACACACTCACACACACACACACACACACAAATACACACACTCTCACACATACATACACACACAAACACACACACACAAACACACTCTCACACACACACACATACACAAACACAAACAGACACACACAAACACACACACAGACACACACACACAAACACACTCACACACACACACAAACACAAACAGACACACACAAACACACACACTCACACACACACAGACACACAAACACACACACAAATACGCAAACACACACTCAGGACACACAGAAGCTGAGAGGTGAGAGAATAATGTGATCTGGTGTAAAGTGAGTTTGTTCTCTAGTTCACCACCATGTAAGACAGTTTGTCTGGTATTGTCTGTGTTTTAGACTGAATCAGGGTAAGAGATCAGACTCACCTGAACCAGCTGTGTGTCCATGAAGAGTGACCAGTCAGAGGACAGATTTATAGACTTCAGAGATGATAACAGTTTACTACTAAGTTCAGGTAAGAATGGTGTGAAACTGAAGAGTGAGATTATAAGATACTCCTACTTTCTCTCTGAACTCCAGTGTTCTTGATGGGAAAATGGTTCAAAGGCTTGAAGGTTCTGACTGACAGACAAACAGAAGCAGCACAGTCATAAAAATGTTTCACTCCATTCTTAGTTCATTATTCTGTAAATATATAACCTTACATGGAAAATAACAATATAACAGATTTAATAGCACGAGTCTTCAAATACATTGAACCTGGAAATTCTAGCAGAGCACACACACACACACACACACACACACACACACACACACACACACACACACACACTCACACACACACACAAAAAAACACACACACAAAAACACACATAAACAAACACACATAAACACACACAGACACACACAAACACACACATAAACACACACAGACACATACATACACACACACACACAAATGCACTCTCACACACACAAACACACTCTCACACACAAACAGACACAAACACACACACAAATGCACTCACACACACACAAACACAAACACACACACAAATGCACTCTCACACAGACACATGAACACACAAACACACGTACAAACACACACACTCTCACACACAAACAGACACAAACACACACACAAATGCACTCTCACACACACAAACACACACACACACAAATGCACACACACACAGACACATGAACACACAAACACACGTACAAACACACACACTCTCACACACAAACACTCACACACAAACACACACACACACACACACAAACACACACAAATACACACACTCTCACACATACATACACACACACTCTCACACACATACACACACACAAACACACACACACAAACACACTCTCACACACACACACATACACAAATAGACACACACAAACACACACACACACATACACAAACACAAACAGACACACACAAACACACACACTCACACACACACACAGACACACACACACAAACACACACATAAACACACACAGACACACAAACACACACACACAAACACACACAAAAACACACAAACACACAAACACAGACACATACACACACAGACACACACAAACACACACACAGACACACAAACACACACACAAACACACACTCACACACACACAAACATACACACACACACACAAACATACACACAAACACACACAGACACACACAGACACACTAACACACACAAACACACACACACATACACACACACGCACCCACACAAACATACACACAGACACACACACACAAACACACACACAAACACACACACAAACACACACAAACACACATAAACACACACAGACACACTAACACACACACGAACACACACACACAAACACACACATACAAACACACATAAATACACACACAAACACACACAAACACACACACATACACACAGACACATACACACACACACACACAAACATACACACACACACAAACAGACACACTAACACACACAAACACACACACACATACACACACACAAACACACACATAAACACAGACACATACACACACAGACACACATACAGACACACTAACACACACATAAACACACACACAGACACATGCACACACACAAACATACACACAGACACACACACAAACACACACAAACACACACAGACACATGCACACACAAACATACACACAGACACACACATAAACACACACAGACACAGACACATACACACACACACAAGCACACACACATAAACACACACACAAACACACACACACATAAACACACACAGACACAGACACATACACACACACACAAGCACACACACATAAACACACAGACACATACACACACACACACAGATTTACATTTACATTTACATCATTTAGCAGACGCTCTTATCCAGAGCGACTTACAAAAAGTGCTTTGTCTATCCAGAGAAAGAATCTTTGCTAGCTAAGATGCACTCACACACACACAAACACACACTCACACACAGACACAAACACACACACACAAACACACACAAACACACACACACAAATGCACTCTCACACACACACACACACACACAAATGCACACACACAAACAGACACATGAACACACTCACACACACGTACAAACACACACACTCTCACACACAAACACTCACACACACACACAAACACACTCACACACACACACACACACACAAATACACACACTCTCACACATACATACACACACACTCTCACACACATACACACACACAAACACACACACACAAACACACTCTCACACACACACACATACACAACACAATAGACACACACAACACACACACACACATACACAAACACAAACAGACACACCACAAACACACACACTCACACACACACACCAGACACCACACACAAACACACACATAAACACACACAGACACACCACACACACAACACACACACACACACACAAAAACACACACAAACACATACACCCACAGACACACACAAACACACACACAGGACACAGCACAAACACACACACAAACACACATCCACACAACACACACAACATACACACACCCACATCACAGAACATACACACAAACACACACAGACACACACAGACACACTAACACACACAAACACACACACACACATACACACACACAGACACACAAACACACACACACAAACACACATAAACACACACAGACACACTAACACACACACGAACACACACACACCAACAGCACACAGACAAACACACATAATACACACACAAACACACACAACACACAGACACATACACACACACACACTACACATACACACGACACACAAACAGACACACTAACACCACACAAACACACACACATCCACACACACAAACCACACACAAAAACACAGACACATACACACACAGACACACATACCGACACACTAACACACACATAACACACACACAGACCACATGCACACATCACACATACACACAGACACACACACACACACACACAAACACACAGCAGACACATGCACACACACAAACATACACACAGACAAGTGCAGCAGACACACGCACACCACACACAACACACACAGACACAGACACATACCACACACACACAAGCACACACACATAAAACCACACACACAAACACCACACGACACATAAACACACACAGACACATACACACACACACACAGATTTACATTACATTTACATCATTAGCAGACGCGTCTTATCCAGAGCGACTAACAAAAAGTGCTTTGGTTCTATCAGCAGAAAGAATCTTTGCTAGCTAAGATGCACTCACACACACACAATCACACACAGACACACAAACACCACACACAAACACACACACACACAAATGCACTCTCACACCCACACACAGCACACACACACACAATGCACACACACACAAACATGACACAGAACACACTCACACACCACGTACAAAACACACACACTCTCACACACAAACACTCACACACACACACAAACCCACCTCACACACACACACACAAATACACACACTCTCACCCATACAGATCACACACAAACACACACACACAAACACACTCTCACACACACACATACACAACACACAGACACACACAACACACACACAGACACACACACACAAACACACTCACACACACACAAACACAAACGACACACACAAACACACACACATCACACACACACAGACACACAAACACACACACAAATACGCAAACACACACTCAGGACACACCAGGAAGCTGAGAGGTG
>NW_023495940.1:0-5000 GCF_904425465.1 Colossoma macropomum | reverse complement strand
CAGTCAGAGGACAGATTTATAGACTTCAGAGATGATAACAGATCTACCGAGTTCAGGTAAGAATGGTGTGAAACTGAAGAGTGAGATTATAAGATGCTCCTACTTTCTCTCTGAACTCCAGTGTTGTTGATGGGAAAATGGTTCAAAGGCTTGAAGTTTCTGACAGACAAACAAACAGAAGCAGCACAGTCATAAACATGTTTCACTCCATTCTTAGTTCATTATTCTGTAAAATATATAACCTTATATGCAAAATAACAATATAACATATTTAATAGCACGAGTCTTCAAATACATTGAACCTGGAAATTCTAGCAGAGCACACACACACACACACACTCATACACACACACACACACACACACACATACACTCACACACACACACACACACACACTCACACACACACACTCACACACACAAACACACACTGTGTTACTGTACTTAACTGTTATTTTGGAAGATTTATACTCATGTTTTATTGAAATTACATCACTTTTTCTGGTCAGTAAGTGAAGTTCATCAACATCTGTCTTTATTGTTTTTTATTAAAGCATCCAACCAAATTTATAATAGTGTAAAATGAAACTGCACACAGCTAATATTTTTGAGTGATCAATAATTCCTAATTGTTTTGTTTAATCCTAGTTATCTTCATGTCCATCATTTTGAGATGTTTTGCTTTTTGCTAAACAAAACCGTATTATTTCATGGTCTAACAGGCCTCTATTTTAAAGAGGAGCTGGAGCACAGCAGTGTTCATAGCAACATGCTAATCAAATATAACTGCCATGGTAATAGGTAATAACATTTATATACTGAATAGCACTTTACAGATCGGTAGTAAGTGGGTAATGTTATGGTAGTGTCATGGTAACGAGTTGTATTTATCCATAAATTAAATGTCAATTTCATAGTTGTTATGAAATAATAAAACGGTAATTGTAGCGGTAACAAGTCAGTAATAAATGGTAAAATCATGGTAATAAGTTGTACTTACCGAAATATTTCTTGCGTACTTTCCAGTTCATAATGAATAATAAGCTGCTGTTTGTAGTGATAACAAATTTGTAATAAGATGGTAAAGTAAAGGTAACAAGTTTTATTTATGTAAAAATTACATGCTTATTTTCTAGTTCTTTATGAATAATAGGTGAGTAATTGTAGCAGTAACAAATTAATAATAAAATGAATAAATAACAGTAATAAGTTATATTTACCTAAAATGACATGCACATTTGTTAGTCATTAAAAATTAAGAAGTGGAAGTCATTGTAGCGTTGGTCAGTAATAAAATAGTAAAAAAAACAAAAAAGGTAACAAGTTGTACTTACCTAGAAAATTCTTGCAAATTTTCTGGTTCTTAATAAATAAGAAGTCAGTAACTGTAGTGATGACTAGTAGATAATAAAGTAGAAACATAATGGTAACAAACTTTGATTGCCCATCAATCAAAAGGGCAATAATATTAGGGTTATTACCCCAAAAACAAAGCAGTAGTTTTGTTCCCTTTGTGTTACCTTTTAACAAAATACTGTTACTCTATTATAAAGCACAGATCTGACAAAATGCTCAGAAATTAGTTTATTGATGGAAACTCATAACCACACCACGCATATCTTTATACAACCTCTTTATCTTTCCTTGAAGATTTAAAATGGGACACCAGTACATCAGAAAAATGCCATTTTAATGGACACATTTTTCAGCTTTATCTTTGGAATTTGGAAATAGATATCCAATTTTCACATAGTTTTTAACATAATGATAAAGGAATGGGGAAATAACAAAATAAAGGCAGTTGTCCCATTCAGTAAAATAAGGGCAAACACCCTGTATGATCAAACAGTCTCTATGGAAAAAGGGCAAACACCCTATGAAGCTAAATAAGGGCAAACACCCTGTATGATCAAACAGTCTCTATGGAAAAAGGGCAAACACCCTATGAAGCTAAATAAGGGCAAACACCCTGTATGATCAAAACAGTCTCTATGGAAAAAGGGCAAACACCCTATGAAGCTGAATAAGGGCAAACACCCTGTATGATCAAACAGTCTCTATGGAAAAAAGGGCAAACATCCTACACATACCTGGCTAGCATGTAACTTTTGACTTTGTAAGCTACAGGTAGCAGTTCTGCATTAGCTTTCATTTGTTTTATTGTTTCCTGTAGCTGTGGCTCATTATCAAAGAAAGCCTTGCATTCTTTATCATAGGACAATAGTTGGGAGCCAGAGAATTCTGGGATGTGAACTTCTTCTTCTGTGGCAGCAATGTAGAACTCAGCAATCACTGCTGTCATGGCGATGGTGATGCTCACACCTTCTGGTGACGCTACGTGTTTTCTTAAACTTTTTCAGCACTGACCGATACCTGTTCACCACATCTTCTGGAGTTTTCACTTCAGAGACACAAATAAAGAATGATGTAATTACAACTGCCAGTAAACATAAGCATGTTTGATCTCTGAAGGGATCTGCAGGCCTTCATGTGACTGTGTGATCGCTGTGTTTGATCAGACTGGCTGTTTTGAGTGGACTCATCATGTGAGGAGTGAGGTGGCCAATGAAATAGAGAATCTGTCTGGTAGAGAGTTGATGCTGCATTGTTGTGTGTGGTATGGCAGTATGTCAGCTTCAGTGCATGCAGCAAACAAGGTACTCATGCATTTCATCATTAGAATATATACTCACTGTTTTCCAGAGCTAAAACCTGAAAGCAGTGCTAAAGTGTGGACCACACCCACCTCACCTGCACTAAACGTCTTTTGCCATTTTCATGCATTTTTAAATGTATTTGATAAATACACTCTGCATGATTTGTTTTGAGAATATACACAGTGCAAAGTGAAACAAACAATGAAAGAAAGCTGTTAAATCAATGAAAACAAAAATTAGTAAAATTATGGATTTTTTAAGAGAAGAGATGAAAAGAAAAACTTGTTCACAGATCTTACTTTCATTACAAATCTTTCTTCTCTACATTTTAGCCTGTTTGTGAATTCTTTTCATTGTCATTAAAAGAACAAAATTTCCTGTCAGTTTAAGTTGGTAAATCACTCCAGATTGTTAATATGCATAGCATAAATGCATATTCATGAAGTAGAGGTGGGTGATGTGAACTTCATCATGTATACCATATATCATGGTATTTTCTACTAATCAGAAAATAATGTTATAATATCACTACTTCAAAAAAGAGAAAAAAACTAACAGTTGTAATAATAATAATAATAATAATAATAACAATAATAATAATAATAACAAAACACTGTGTAACGTGCCAAACAGATTCAGACGCTCGCAGATGTAAAAGACAAAGGAGGCTTTACTGATAGAATCACAGTCCAAGGTCGTCGTCACAAAACAGGCGTGGGTCAATTCCAGAAAGCATAAGAAAGATCAAAAGTCCAAAAATCAACAACCAGGCAATAAATCTGAAGGGCAGGGTAAAAAAGGGCAAAGTCAAAGAGCAAAAGCAAAAGGTCAAACACGAGAAACATACACAGAAATAAACGCTCAGCAGATCATGGATCGGATACAATACCTCGCAATTTCCCTAATCTAAAGCCCGGGCTTATAAACTAAACTACGTTTGTCATATGATGCATAACAAAGGTGACACATATTAGTATTTGGGAGAGCGAGAGCGCTGATAGGAGCGTGAAGTCATATGAGGTTATCTCCCGGAGAGTCCAGATGAGTATCGTTGTTGGCTGGTGGAGTGGTAGTCATGGTATCCACTTTTACTCTGGTATACTGCTCACCCCTATCATGAAGTCAGGTGCTCTAAAACTCGTAGCTTATTAGCACCTTATGTGCATGGATAAAAAAGCTTCTGCACACACATTAATAAATTAGCTGTGGGAGCTTTTGCACATACAAAATGGACTTTGGCCCTTAATGATCTGTTCAAATTGTTCACCATATGTTGTTCATACTGTTGTGTTTGTTGACAGAGGACAGAAGGAGACACCAGAAGTGACCAGGACAAAGATGGAGTCCATATTCAAGGTCTGTGTGTGTGTGTTTATGACATTAAAAATAATGGTAAAAGCTGTTTTCACTCCTCTAGATGTTTCAGTTTTGAGTAGTTATGTTACTTTTAGAGCATGTATTCATATTACTGCATTATGTCAACAGTAATGATGGACAGTGATAATAGACAGTGACACTGAGGTTTCCATCATGTGGTATAACACAATATAAATAATAAAGTAATGATGATATAATGGCAGAGGACTCCCAGGCAAAAATAAGAGATATGTACTTGCTGACTAACATGTAGATGTGTAACTTTCCTGTTTTCATCTCTAAATGCTTTATATTTAACATGAAACCACATCCACATGTCATAAGTATTGACAAATGCATTCACTGTGTGAAATATAACTATAAAATATGTTAAGTGTGAATAATTAGTGTATTTATTATGTTTTTATTAAATTATATCATGAATATTACGGCCGACCTTGAATTTGCTAACATGAACCTGTTTCTGTTCTCATTAATGTTTTAATCAGGAGCTGGAGCACAAAGTCGTCTCTCTGGTAAAGAATCAGCTGAAGAGGTTTGTGAAGCTTCTAAATCAGGATTACCCAGCATGCTCTGAGAGAGAGGTGGAGGATGAGGAGGATCAGAGTGTCAGAGAGGGAGCGCTGAAGATCACACTGCACGCCCTGAGGAAGATGAACCAGACAGACCTCGCTAACACACTACAGACCAGTAAGAGATCATGTGATTATTTATCATAAACATTAATCACAAATGTTTATATTGATATTGTGTCAATGATTAATAACCATTGACGATCTGTTATGTTTAATTTTGTGAACATCCTTTTATTATTACACCATGTGTCATATTGTGTTTATTGTAATAATGACACAGAACATTAATTGTCAGTATTTAACCTATTTATTTATTATTTATTGCTATTTTCTCTCTTTTTATTAGAACTGGCTTCTTCTGGTCATCAAAAGCTCAAATCTGCACTGAAGG
>NW_023495939.1:0-92646 GCF_904425465.1 Colossoma macropomum | reverse complement strand
CCGCAAATACTAACAAAGGAGCGGATTTAAATGCGCCTGTCGGTATCCGCCACATGCAAGGGCCTTTATTGTCATTGTGACGCCTTCGATTGCACTAGAAAGACGTTCCAACTGAATTTAAGCGAAATTAAAGATGTCACCACGACAAACATGAAAAAAAGAAACGGATTTAAAGGCGCCTGCCGGTATCCGCCACATCCACGCACCTTTTTTTGTCATTGTGACGCCTTCGATTACACTAGAAAGACGTTCCAACTGAATTTAAGCCAAATTAAAGACGTCACCACGACAAAGACGAAAAAAGGAGCGGATTTAAACGTTACTGCCGGTATCCGCCACATGCAAGCGCCTTTTTTGTCATTGTGACGTCTTCTATTGCACTAGAAAGAAAGTACCAACTGAATTTAAGCCAAATTAAAGACGTCACCACCACAAATACTAATAAAGGAGCGGATTTAAAGGCGCCTGTCGGTATCCGCCACATGCAAGCGCCTTTATTGTCATTGTGACGCCTTCGATTGCACTAGAAAGATTTTCCAACTGAATTTAAGCCAAATTAAAGACGTCACCACGACAAAGACGATAAAAGGAGCGGATTGAAAGGCGCCTGTCGGTATCCGCCACATGCAAGCGCCTTTATTGTCATTGTGACGCCTTCGATTGCACTAGAAAGACTTTCCCACTGAATTTAAGCCAAATTAAAGACGTCACCACCACGAATACTTATAAACGAGCGGATTTAAAGGCGCCTGTCGGTATCCGCCACATGCAAGCGCCTTTTTTGTCATTGTGACGCCTTCGATTGCTCTAGAAAAACGTTCCAACTGAATTTAAGCCAAATTAAAGACGTCACCACAACAAATATTAATAATGGAGAGGATTTAAAGGCGCCTGCCGGTATCCGCCACATGGAAGCGGCTTTTTTCGTCATTGTGACGCCTTCGATTGCACTAGAAAGACGTTCCAACTGAATTTAAGCCAAATTAAAGACGTCACCACGACAAAGACGAAAAACGGGGCGGATTTAAAGGCGCCTGCCGGTATCCGCCACATGCAAGCGCCTTTGTTTGTCATTGTGACGCGTTGGATTGCACTAGAAAGACTTTCCAACTGAATTTAAGCCAAATTAAAGACGTCACCACGACGAACACGAAAAAAGGAGCGGATTGAAAGGCGGCTGCCGGTATCCGCCACATGCAAGCGCCTTTTTTGTCATTGTGACGCCTTCGATTGCACTAGAAAGACGTTCCAACTGAATTTAAGCCAAATTAAAGACGTCACCACGACAAACACGAAAAACGGGGCGGATTTAAAGGCGCCTGCCGGTATCCGCCACATGCAAGCGCCTTTGTTTGTCATTGTGACGCGTTGGATTGCACTAGAAAGACTTTCCAACTGAATTTCAGCCAAATTAAAGACGTCACCACGACAAAGACGAAAACAGGAGCGGATTGAAAGGCGGCTGTCGGTATCCGCCACATGCAAGCGCCTTTTTTGTCATTGTGACGCCTTCGATTGCACTAGAAAGACGTTCCAACTGAATTTAAGTCAAATTAAAGACGTCACCACCACAAATACTAATAAAGGAGCGGATTTAAAGGCGCCTGCCGGTATCCGCCACATGAAAGGGCCTTTATTGTCATTGTGACGCCTTCGATTGCACTAGAAAGACTTTCCAACTGAATTTAAGTCAGAATAAAGACGTCACCACCACAAATACTAATAAAGGAGCGGATTTAAAGGCGCCTGTCGGTATCCGCCTCATGCAAGCGCCGTTTTTGTCATTGTGACGCCTTCGATTGCACTAGAAAGACGTTCCAACTGAATTTAAGTCAAATTAAAGACGTCACCACCACAAATACTAATAAAGGAGCGGATTTAAAGGCGCCTGCCGGTATCCGCCACATGAAAGGGCCTTTATTGTCATTGTGACGCCTTCGATTGCACTAGAAAGACTTTCCAACTGAATTTAAGTCAGATTAAAGACGTCACCACGACAAAGACGAAAAAAGGAGCGGATTGAAAGGCGCCTGCCGGTATCCGCCAAATGCAAGCGCCTTCTTTATTGTCATTGTGACGCCTTCGATTGCACTAGAAAGACGTTCCAACTGAATTTAAGTCAAATTAAAGACGTCACCACCACAAATACTAATAAAGGAGCGGATTTAAAGGCGCCTGTCGGTATCCGTCACATGCAAGGGCCTTTATTGTCATTGTGACGCCTTCGATTGCACTAGAAAGACTTTCCAACTGAATTTAAGCCAAATTAAAGACGTCAGCACGACAAAGACGATTAAAGGAGCGGATTGAAAGGCGCCTGCCGGTATCCGCCACATGCAAGCGCCTTTATTGTCATTGTGACGCCTTCGATTGCACTAGAAAGACTTTCCCACTGAATTTAAGCCAAATTAAAGACGTCACCACCACAAATACTAATAAAGGAGCGGATTTAAAGGCGCCTGTCGGTATCCGCCACATGCAAGCGCGTTTTTTTGTCATTGTGACGCTTTCGATTGCACTAGAAAGACGTTCCAACTGAATTTCAGCCAAATTAAAGACGTCACCACCACAAACACGAAAAAAGAAATGAATTTAAAGGCGCCTGTCGGTATCCGCCACATGGAAGCGCCTTTATTGTCATTGTGACGCCTTCGATTGCACTAGAAAGACGTTCCAACTGAATTTAAGTCAAATTAAAGACGTCACCACCACAAATACTAATAAAGGAGCGGATTTAAAGGCGCCTGTCGGTATCCGCCACATGCAAGCGCCTTTATTGTCATTGTGACGCCTTCGATTGCACTAGACAGACGTTCCAACTGAATTTAAGCCAAATTAAAGACGTCACCACGACAAACACGAAAACAGGAGCGGATTTAAAGGCGGCTGCCGGTATCCGCCACATGCAAGCGCTTTTTTTTGTCATTGTGACGCCTTCGATTGCACTAGAAAGACGTTCCAACTGAATTTAAGTCAAATTAAAGACGTCACCACCACAAATACTAATAAAGGAGCGGATTTAAAGGCGCCTGTCGGTATCCGCCACATGCAAGGGCCTTTATTGTCATTGTGACGCCTTCGATTGCACTAGAAAGACTTTCCAACTGAATTTAAGCCAAATTAAAGACGTCACCACGACAAAGACGATAAAAGGAGCGGATTGAAAGGCGCCTGTCGGTATCCGCCACATGCAAGGGCCTTTATTGTCATTGTGACGCCTTCGATTGCACTAGAAAGACTTTCCCACTGAATTTAAGCCAAATTAAAGACGTCACCACCACAAATACTAATAAAGGAGCGGATTTAAAGGCGCCTGTCGGTATCCGCCTCATGCAAGCGCCTTTTTTTGTCATTGTGACGCCTTCGATTGCACTAGAAAGACTTTCCAACTGAATTTAAGCCAAATTAAAGACGTCACCACGACAAAGACGAAAAAAGGAGCGGATTGAAAGGCGGCTGCCGGTATCCGCCACATGCAAGCGCCTTTTTTGTCATTGTGACGCGTTGGATTGCACTAGAAAGACGTTCCAACTGAATTTAAGTCAAATTAAAGACGTCACCACCGCAAATACTAACAAAGGAGCGGATTTAAATGCGCCTGTCGGTATCCGCCACATGCAAGGGCCTTTATTGTCATTGTGACGCCTTCGATTGCACTAGAAAGACGTTCCAACTGAATTTAAGCGAAATTAAAGATGTCACCACGACAAACATGAAAAAAAGAAACGGATTTAAAGGCGCCTGCCGGTATCCGCCACATCCACGCACCTTTTTTTGTCATTGTGACGCCTTCGATTACACTAGAAAGACGTTCCAACTGAATTTAAGCCAAATTAAAGACGTCACCACGACAAAGACGAAAAAAGGAGCGGATTTAAACGTTACTGCCGGTATCCGCCACATGCAAGCGCCTTTTTTGTCATTGTGACGTCTTCTATTGCACTAGAAAGAAAGTACCAACTGAATTTAAGCCAAATTAAAGACGTCACCACCACAAATACTAATAAAGGAGCGGATTTAAAGGCGCCTGTCGGTATCCGCCACATGCAAGCGCCTTTATTGTCATTGTGACGCCTTCGATTGCACTAGAAAGATTTTCCAACTGAATTTAAGCCAAATTAAAGACGTCACCACGACAAAGACGATAAAAGGAGCGAATTGAAAGGCGCCTGTCGGTATCCGCCACATGCAAGGGCCTTTATTGTCATTGTGACGCCTTCGATTGCACTAGAAAGACTTTCCCACTGAATTTAAGCCAAATTAAAGACGTCACCACCACGAATACTTATAAACGAGCGGATTTAAAGGCGCCTGTCGGTATCCGCCACATGCAAGCGCCTTTTTTGTCATTGTGACGCCTTCGATTGCTCTAGAAAAACGTTCCAACTGAATTTAAGCCAAATTAAAGACGTCACCACAACAAATATTAATAATGGAGAGGATTTAAAGGCGCCTGCCGGTATCCGCCACATGGAAGCGGCTTTTTTCGTCATTGTGACGCCTTCGATTGCACTAGAAAGACGTTCCAACTGAATTTAAGCCAAATTAAAGAAGTCCCCACCACAAACACGAAAAAAGAAGCGAATTAAAAGGCGCCTGTCGGTATCCGCCACATGGAAGCGCCTTCTTTTTTGTCATTGTGACGCCTTCGATTGCACTAGAAAGACGTTCCAACTGAATTTAAGCCAAATTAAAGACGTCACCACGACAAAGACGAAAAACGGGGCGGATTTAAAGGCGCCTGCCGGTATCCGCCACATGCAAGCGCCTTTGTTTGTCATTGTGACGCGTTGGATTGCACTAGAAAGACTTTCCAACTGAATTTAAGCCAAATTAAAGACGTCACCACGACGAACACGAAAAAAGGAGCGGATTGAAAGGCGGCTGCCGGTATCCGCCACATGCAAGCGCCTTTTTTGTCATTGTGACGCCTTCGATTGCACTAGAAAGACGTTCCAACTGAATTTAAGCCAAATTAAAGACGTCACCACGACAAACACGAAAAACGGGGCGGATTTAAAGGCGCCTGCCGGTATCCGCCACATGCAAGCGCCTTTGTTTGTCATTGTGACGCGTTGGATTGCACTAGAAAGACTTTCCAACTGAATTTCAGCCAAATTAAAGACGTCACCACGACAAAGACGAAAACAGGAGCGGATTGAAAGGCGGCTGTCGGTATCCGCCACATGCAAGCGCCTTTTTTGTCATTGTGACGCCTTCGATTGCACTAGAAAGACGTTCCAACTGAATTTAAGTCAAATTAAAGACGTCACCACCACAAATACTAATAAAGGAGCGGATTTAAAGGCGCCTGCCGGTATCCGCCACATGAAAGGGCCTTTATTGTCATTGTGACGCCTTCGATTGCACTAGAAAGACGTTCCAACTGAATTTAAGTCAAATTAAAGACGTCACCACCACAAATACTAATAAAGGAGCGGATTTAAAGGCGCCTGCCGGTATCCGCCACATGAAAGGGCCTTTATTGTCATTGTGACGCCTTCGATTGCACTAGAAAGACGTTCCAACTGAATTTAAGTCAAATTAAAGACGTCACCACCACAAATACTAATAAAGGAGCGGATTTAAAGGCGCCTGTCGGTATCCGCCTCATGCAAGGGCCTTTATTGTCATTGTGACGCCTTCGATTGCACTAGAAAGACTTTCCAACTGAATTTAAGCCAAATGACAGACGTCACCACCACAAATACTAATAAAGGAGCGGATTTAAAGGCGCCTGTCGGTATCCGCCACATGCAAGCGCGTTTTTTTGTCATTGTGACGCTTTCGATTGCACTAGACAGACGTTCCAACTGAATTTCAGCCAAATTAAAGACGTCACCACCACAAACACGAAAAAAGAAATGAATTTAAAGGCGCCTGTCGGTATCCGCCACATGGAAGCGCCTTCTTTATTGTCATTGTGACGCCTTCGATTGCACTAGAAAGACTTTCCAACTGAATTTAAGCCAAATTAAAGACGTCACCACGACAAAGACGAAAAAAGGAGCGGATTTAAAGGCGCCTGTCGGTATCCGCCTCATGCAAGCGCCTTTATTGTCATTGTGACGCCTTCGATTGCACTAGAAAGACGTTCCAACTGAATTTAAGTCAAATTAAAGACGTCACCACCACAAATACTAATAAAGGAGCGGATTTAAAGGCGCCTGTCGGTATCCGCCACATGCAAGCGCCTTTATTGTCATTGTGACGCCTTCGATTGCACTAGACAGACGTTCCAACTGAATTTAAGCCAAATTAAAGACGTCACCACGACAAACACGAAAACAGGAGCGGATTTAAAGGCGGCTGCCGGTATCCGCCACATGCAAGCGCTTTTTTTTGTCATTGTGACGCCTTCGATTGCACTAGAAAGACGTTCCCACTGAATTTAAGCCAAATTAAAGACGTCACCACGACAAACACGAAACAAGGAGCGGATTTAAAGGCGCCTGCCGGTATCCGCCACATGCAAGCGCCTTTATTGTCATTGTGACGCCTTCGATTGCACTAGAAAGACGTTCCAACTGAATTTAAGCGAAATTAAAGACGTCACCACAGCAAATACTAATAATGGAGAGGATTTAAAGGCGCCTGCCGGTATCCGCCTCATGCAAGCGCCTTTATTGTCATTGTGACGCCTTCGATTGCACTAGAAAGACTTTCCAACTGAATTTAAGCCAAATTAAAGACGTCACCACCACAAATACTAATAAAGGAGCGGATTTAAAGGCGCCTGTCGGTATCCGCCTCATGCAAGCGCCTTTATTGTCATTGTGACGCCTTCGATTGCACTAGAAAGACTTTCCAACTGAATTTAAGCCAAATTAAAGACGTCACCACCACAAATACTAATAAAGGAGCGGATTTAAAGGCGCCTGTCGGTATCCGCCTCATGCAAGCGCCTTCATTGTCATTGTGACGCCTTCGATTGCACTAGAAAGACGTTCCAACTGAATTTAAGCCAAATTAAAGACGTCACCACCACAAATACTAATAAAGGAGCGGATTTAAAGGCGGCTGTCGGTATCCGCCTCATGCAAGCGCCTTTATTGTCATTGTGACGCCTTCGATTGCACTAGAAAGACTTTCCAACTGAATTTAAGCCAAATTAAAGACGTCACCACGACAAACACGAAAAATGGGGCGGATTTAAAGGCGCCTGCCGGTATCCGCCACATGCAAGCGCCTTTGTTTGTCATTGTGACGCCTTCGATTGCACTAGAAAGACGTTCCAACTGAATTTAAGCCAAATTAAAGACGTCACCACCACAAATACTAATAAAGGAGCGGATTTAAAGGCGCCTGTCGGTATCCGCCTCATGCAAGCGCCTTTTTTGTCATTGTGACGCCTTCGATTGCACTAGAAAGACGTTCCAACTGAATTTAAGTCAAATTAAAGACGTCACCACCACAAATACTAATAAAGGAGCGGATTTAAAGGCGCCTGTCGGTATCCGCCACATGCAAGGGCCTTTATTGTCATTGTGACGCCTTCGATTGCACTAGAAAGACTTTCCAACTGAATTTAAGCCAAATTAAAGACGTCACCACGACAAAGACGAAAAAAGGAGCGGATTGAAAGGCGGCTGCCGGTATCCGCCACATGCAAGCGCCTTTTTTGTCATTGTGACGCCTTCGATTGCACTAGAAAGACGTTCCGACTGAATTTAAGCCAAATTAAAGACGTCACCACCACAAATACTAATAAAGGAGCGGATTTAAAGGCGCCTGTCGGTATCCGCCTCATGCAAGCGCCTTTATTGTCATTGTGACGCCTTCGATTGCACTAGAAAGACGTTCCCACTGAATTTAAGCCAAATGACAGACGTCACCACCACAAATACTAATAAAGGAGCGGATTTAAAGGCGCCTGCCTGTATCCGCCACATGCAAGCGCGTTTTTTGTCATTGTGACGCCTTCGATTGCACTAGAAAGACGTTCCAACTGAATTTAAGCCAAATTAAAGACGTCACCACCACAAACACGAAAAAAGAAGCGAATGTAAAGGCGCCTGTCGGTATCCGCCACATGGAAGCGCCTTCTTTTTTGTCATTGTGACGCCTTCGATTGCACTAGACAGACGTTCCAACTGAATTTAAGCCAAATTAAAGACGTCACCACGACAAACACGAAAAATGGGGCGGATTTAAAGGCGCCTGCCGGTATCCGCCACATGCAAGCGCCTTTGTTTGTCATTGTGACGCGTTGGATTGCACTAGAAAGACGTTCCAACTGAATTTAAGCCAAATTAAAGACGTCACCACGACAAAGACGAAAAAAGGGGCAGATTTAAAGGCGCCTGCCGGTATCCGCCACATGCAAGCGCCTTTTTTGTCATTGTGACGCCTTCGATTGCACTAGAAAGACGTTCCAACTGAATTTAAGCCAAATTAAAGACGTCACCACCACAAATACTAATAAAGGAGCGGATTTAAAGGCGCCTGTCGGTATCCGCCACATGCAAGGGCCTTTATTGTCATTGTGACGCCTTCGATTGCACTAGAAAGACTTTCCAACTGAATTTAAGCCAAATTAAAGACGTCACCACGACAAACACGAAACAAGGAGCGGATTTAAAGGCGCCTGTCGGTATCCGCATCATGCAAGCACCTTTATTGTCATTGTGACGCCTTCGATTGCACTAGAAAGACTTTCCAACTGAATTTAAGCCAAATGACAGACGTCACCACCACAAATACTAATAAAGGAGCGGATTTAAAGGCGCCTGTCGGTATCCGCCACATGCAAGGGCCTTTATTGTCATTGTGACGCCTTCGATTGCACTAGAAAGACGTTCCAACTGAATTTAAGCCAAATTAAAGACGTCACCACGACAAACACGAAAACAAGAGCGGATTTAAAGGCGGCTGTCGGTATCCGCCACATGCAAGCGCCTTCTTTTTTGTCATTGTGACGCCTTCGATTGCACTAGAAAGACTTTCCAACTGAATTTAAGCCAAATTAAAGACGTCACCACAACAAATACTAATAATGGAGAGGATTTAAAGGCGCCTGCCGGTATCCGCCACATGGAAGCACCTTTTTTTGCCATTGTGACGCCTTCGATTGCACTAGAAAGACGTTCCAACTGAATTTCAGCCAAATTAAAGACGTCACCACCACAAACACGAAAAAAGAAGCGAATTTAAAGGCGCCTGTCGGTATCCGCCACATGCAAGGGCCTTTATTGTCATTGTGACGCCTTCGATTGCACTAGAAAGACTTTCCCACTGAATTTAAGCCAAATTAAAGACGTCACCACCACAAATACTAATAAAGGAGCGGATTTAAAGGCGCCTGTCGGTATCCGCCTCATGCAAGCGCCTTTTTTTGTCATTGTGACGCCTTCGATTGCACTAGAAAGACGTTCCAACTGAATTTAAGTCAAATTAAAGACGTCACCACCACAAATACTAACAAAGGAGCGGATTTAAATGCGCCTGTCGGTATCCGCCACATGCAAGCGCCTTTATTGTCATTGTGACGCCTTCGATTGCACTAGAAAGACTTTCCAACTGAATTTAAGCCAAATTAAAGACGTCACCACCACAAACACGAAAAAAGAAGCGAATTTAAAGGCGCCTGTCGGTATCCGCCACATGCAAAGGCCTTTATTGTCATTGTGACGCCTTCGATTGCACTAGAAAGACGTTCCAACTGAATTTAAGCCAAATTAAAGACGTCACCACAACAAATACTAATAATGGAGAGGATTTAAAGGCGCCTGCCGGTATCCGCCACATGGAAGCGCCTTTTTTCGTCATTGTGACGCCTTCGATTGCACTAGAAAGACGTTCCAACTGAATTTAAGCCAAATTAAAGACGTCACCACCACAAACACGAAAAAAGAAATGAATTTAAAGGCGCCTGTCGGTATCCGCCACATGAAGCGCCTTCTTTATTGTCATTGTGACGCCTTCGATTGCACTAGAAAGACTTTCCAACTGAATTTAAGCCAAATTAAAGACGTCACCACGACAAACACGAAAAAAGGAGCGGATTTAAAGGCGCCTGTCGGTATCCGCCACATGCAAGGGCCTTTATTGTCATTGTGACGCCTTCGATTGCACTAGAAAGACTTTCCAACTGAATTTAAGTCAAATTAAAGACGTCACCACCACAAATACTAATAAAGGAGCGGATTTAAAGGCGCCTGTCGGTATCCGCCTCATGGAAGCGCCTTTTTTGTCATTGTGACGCCTTCGATTGCACTAGAAAGACGTTCCAACTGAATTTAAGCCAAATTAAAGACGTCACCACGACAAACACGAAACAAGGAGCGGATTTAAAGGCGCCTGCCGGTATCCGCCACATGCAAGCGCCTTTTTTGTCATTGTGACGCCTTCGATTGCACTAGAAAGACTTTCCAACTGAATTTAAGCCAAATTAAAGACGTCACCACCACAAATACTAAAAAAGGACCGGATTTAAAGGCGCCTGTCGGTATCCGCCACATGCAAGGGCCTTTATTGTCATTGTGACGCCTTCGATTGCACTAGAAAGACTTTCCAACTGAATTTAAGCCAAATTAAAGACGTCACCACGACAAAGACGAAAAAAGGAGCGAATTGAAAGGCAGCTGCCGGTATCCGCCACATACAAGCGCCTTTTTTGTCATTGTGACGCGTTCGACTGCACTAGAAAGACGTTCCAACTCAATTTAAGCCAAATTAAAGACGTCACCACGACAAAGACGAAAAAAGAAATGAATTTAAAGGCGCCTGTCGGTATCCGCCACATGGAAGCGCCTTCTTTATTGTCATTGTGACGCCTTCGATTGCACTAGAAAGACTTTCCCACTGAATTTAAGCCAAATTAAAGACGTCACCACCACAAATACTAATAAAGGAGCGGATTTAAAGGCGCCTGTCGGTATCCGCCACATGCAAGCGCCTTTTTTTGTCATTGTGACGCCTTCGATTGCACTAGAAAGACGTTCCCACTGAATTTAAGCCAAATTAAAGACGTCACCACGACAAACACGAAAAAAGGAGCGGATTTAAAGGCGCCTGCCGGTATCCGCCACATGCAAGCGCCTTTTTTGTCATTGTGACGCCTTCGATTGCACTAGAAAGACGTTCCAACTGAATTTCAGCCAAATTAAAGACGTCACCACGACAAACACGAAAAAAGGAGCGGATTTAAAGGCGCCTGCCGGTATCCGCCACATGCAAGCGCCTTTTTTGTCATTGTGACGCCTTCGATTGCACTAGAAAGACGTTCCAACTGAATTTAAGCCAAATTAAAGACGTCACCACCACAAATACTAATAAAGGAGCGGATTTAAAGGCGCCTGTCGGTATCCGCCACATGCAAGCGCCTTTATTGTCATTGTGACGCCTTCGATTGCACTAGAAAGACTTTCCAACTGAATTTAAGCCAAATTAAAGACGTCACCACGACAAGACGAAAAAAGGAGCGGATTTGAAAGGCGCCTGCCGGTATCCGCCACATGCAAGCGCCTTTTTATTGTCATTGTGACGCCTTCGATTGCACTAGAAAGACGTTCCAACTGAATTTAAGCCAAATTAAAGACGTCACCACCACAAATACTAATAAAGGAGCGGATTTAAAGGCGCCTGTCGGTATCCGCCACATGCAAGCGCCTTTTTTGTCATTGTGACGCCTTCGATTGCACTAGAAAGACGTTCCAACTGAATTTAAGTCAAATTAAAGACGTCACCACCACAAATACTAATAAAGGAGCGGATTTAAAGGCGCCTGTCGGTATCCGCCACATGCAAGCGCCTTTATTGTCATTGTGACGCCTTCGATTGCACTAGAAAGACTTTCCAACTGAATTTAAGCCAAATTAAAGACGTCACCACCACAAATACTAATAAAGGAGCGGATTTAAAGGCGCCTGTCGGTATCCGCCACATGCAAGCGCCTTTATTGTCATTGTGACGCCTTCGATTGCACTAGAAAGACTTTCCAACTGAATTTAAGCCAAATTAAAGACGTCACCACCACAAATACTAATAAAGGAGCGGATTTAAAGGCGCCTGCCGGTATCCGCCACATGCAAGCGCCTTTATTGTCATTGTGACGCCTTCGATTGCACTAGAAAGACGTTCCCAACTGAATTTAAGCCAAATTAAAGACGTCACCACCACAAATACTAATAAAGGAGCGGATTTAAAGGCGCCTGTCGGTATCCGCCACATGCAAGCGCCTTTATTGTCATTGTGACGCCTTCGATTGCACTAGAAAGACTTTCCAACTGAATTTAAGCCAAATTAAAGACGTCACCACCACAAATACTAATAAAGGAGCGGATTTAAAGGCGCCTGTCGGTATCCGCCACATGCAAGCGCCTTTTATTGTCATTGTGACGCCTTCGATTGCACTAGAAAGACTTTCCAACTGAATTTAAGCCAAATTAAAGACGTCACCACCACAAATACTAATAAAGGAGCGGATTTAAAGGCGCCTGTCGGTATCCGCCACATGCAAGCGCCTTTATTGTCATTGTGACGCCTTCGATTGCACTAGAAAGACTTTCCCAACTGAATTTAAGCCAAATTAAAGACGTCACCACCACAAATACTAATAAAGGAGCGGATTTAAAGGCGCCTGCCGGTATCCGCCACATGCAAGCGCCTTTATTGTCATTGTGACGCCTTCGATTGCACTAGAAAGACTTTCCCACTGAATTTAAGCCAAATTAAAGACGTCACCACCACAAATACTAATAAAGGAGCGGATTTAAAGGCGCCTGTCGGTATCCGCCACATGCAAGCGCCTTTTTTGTCATTGTGACGCCTTCGATTGCACTAGAAAGACTTTCCAACTGAATTTAAGCCAAATTAAAGACGTCACCACCACAAATACTAATAAAGGAGCGGATTTAAAGGCGCCTGTCGGTATCCGCCACATGCAAGCGCCTTTATTGTCATTGTGACGCCTTCGATTGCACTAGAAAGACGTTCCAACTGAATTTAAGCCAAATTAAAGACGTCACCACCACAAATACTAATAAAGGAGCGGATTTAAAGGCGCCTGTCGGTATCCGCCACATGCAAGCGCCTTTTGTTGTCATTGTGACGCCTTCGATTGCACTAGAAAGACTTTCCAACTGAATTTAAGCCAAATTAAAGACGTCACCACCACAAACACGAAAAAAGGAGCGGATTTAAAGGCGCCTGCCGGTATCCGCCACATGCAAGCGCCTTTTATTGTCATTGTGACGCCTTCGATTGCACTAGAAAGACGTTCCAACTGAATTTAAGCCAAATTAAAGACGTCACCACGACAAACACGAAAAAAGGAGCGGATTTAAAGGCGCCTGCCGGTATCCGCCACATGCAAGCGCCTTTGTTTGTCATTGTGACGCGTTGGATTGCACTAGAAAGACGTTTCCAACTGAATTTAAGCCAAATTAAAGACGTCACCACCACAAATACTAATAAAGGAGCGGATTTAAAGGCGCCTGTCGGTATCCGCCACATGCAAGGGCCTTTATTGTCATTGTGACGCCTTCGATTGCACTAGAAAGACTTTCCAACTGAATTTAAGCCAAATTAAAGACGTCACCACGACAAAGACGAAAAAAGGAGCGGATTTAAAGGCGCCTGCCGGTATCCGCCACATGCAAGCGCCTTTTTTGTCATTGTGACGCCTTCGATTGCACTAGAAAGACGTTCCCAACTGAATTTAAGCCAAATTAAAGACGTCACCACCACAAATACTAATAAAGGAGCGGATTTAAAGGCGCCTGCCGGTATCCGCCACATGCAAGCGCCTTTTTTGTCATTGTGACGCCTTCGATTGCACTAGAAAGACTTTCCAACTGAATTTAAGCCAAATTAAAGACGTCACCACGACAAACACGAAAAAGGAGCGGATTTAAAGGCGCCTGTCGGTATCCGCCACATGCAAGCGCCTTTATTGTCATTGTGACGCCTTCGATTGCACTAGAAAGACGTTCCAACTGAATTTAAGCCAAATTAAAGACGTCACCACGACAAACACGAAAACAGGAGCGGATTTAAAGGCGCCTGTCGGTATCCGCCACATGCAAGCGCCTTTTTTTGTCATTGTGACGCCTTCGATTGCACTAGAAAGACGTTCCAACTGAATTTAAGTCAAATTAAAGACGTCACCACAACAAATACTAATAAAGGAGCGGATTTAAAGGCGCCTGCCGGTATCCGCCACATGGAAGCGCCTTTTTTGTCATTGTGACGCCTTCGATTGCACTAGAAAGACGTTCCAACTGAATTTAAGCCAAATTAAAGACGTCACCACCACAAATACCAAAAAACGAAGCGGATTTAAAGGCGCCTGTCGGTATCCGCCACATGCAAGCGCCTTTATTGTCATTGTGACGCCTTCGATTGCACTAGAAAGACGTTCCAACTGAATTTAAGCCAAATTAAAGACGTCACCACCACAAATACTAATAAAGGAGCGGATTTAAAGGCGCCTGCCGGTATCCGCCACATGCAAGCGCCTTTTTTGTCATTGTGACGCCTTCGATTGCACTAGAAAGACTTTCCAACTGAATTTAAGCCAAATTAAAGACGTCACCACGACAAAGACGAAAAAAGGAGCGGATTTAAAGGCGCCTGTCGGTATCCGCCACATGCAAGCGCCTTTTTTGTCATTGTGACGCCTTCGATTGCACTAGAAAGACGTTCCAACTGAATTTAAGCCAAATTAAAGACGTCACCACCACAAATACTAATAAAGGAGCGGATTTAAAGGCGCCTGTCGGTATCCGCCACATGCAAGCGCCTTTATTGTCATTGTGACGCCTTCGATTGCACTAGAAAGACTTTCCAACTGAATTTAAGCCAAATTAAAGACGTCACCACCACAAATACTAATAAAGGAGCGGATTTAAAGGCGCCTGTCGGTATCCGCCACATGCAAGCGCCTTTTTTTGTCATTGTGACGCCTTCGATTGCACTAGAAAGACTTTCCAACTGAATTTAAGCCAAATTAAAGACGTCACCACGACAAAGACGATAAAGGAGCGGATTGAAAGGCGCCTGCCGGTATCCGCCACATGCAAGCGCCTTTATTGTCATTGTGACGCCTTCGATTGCACTAGAAAGACTTTCCCAACTGAATTTAAGCCAAATTAAAGACGTCACCACCACAAATACTAATAAAGGAGCGGATTTAAAGGCGCCTGTCGGTATCCGCCACATGCAAGCGCCTTTTTTGTCATTGTGACGCCTTTCGATTGCACTAGAAAGACGTTCCAACTGAATTTAAGCCAAATTAAAGACGTCACCACCACAAACACGAAAAAAGAAGCGAATTTAAAGGCGCCTGTCGGTATCCGCCACATGGAAGCGCCTTTTTATTGTCATTGTGACGCCTTCGATTGCACTAGAAAGACGTTCCAACTGAATTTAAGCCAAATTAAAGACGTCACCACCACAAATACGAAATAAAGGAGCGGATTTAAAGGCGCCTGTCGGTATCCGCCACATGCAAGCGCCTTTATTGTCATTGTGACGCCTTCGATTGCACTAGAAAGACGTTCCAACTGAATTTAAGCCAAATTAAAGACGTCACCACGACAAACACGAAAAAGGAGCGGATTTAAAGGCGCCTGCCGGTATCCGCCACATGCAAGCGCCTTTTTTTGTCATTGTGACGCCTTCGATTGCACTAGAAAGACGTTCCCACTGAATTTAAGCCAAATTAAAGACGTCACCACGACAAACACGAAACAAGGAGCGGATTTAAAGGCGCCTGCCGGTATCCGCCACATGCAAGCGCCTTTTTTGTCATTGTGACGCCTTCGATTGCACTAGAAAGACGTTCCAACTGAATTTAAGCCAAATTAAAGACGTCACCACCACAAATACTAATAAAGGAGCGGATTTAAAGGCGCCTGTCGGTATCCGCCACATGCAAGCGCCTTTATTGTCATTGTGACGCCTTCGATTGCACTAGAAAGACGTTCCAACTGAATTTAAGCCAAATTAAAGACGTCACCACCACAAATACTAATAAAGGAGCGGATTTAAAGGCGCCTGTCGGTATCCGCCACATGCAAGCGCCTTTATTGTCATTGTGACGCCTTCGATTGCACTAGAAAGACTTTCCAACTGAATTTCAGCCAAATTAAAGACGTCACCACCACAAACTCGAAAAAAGAAGCGAATTTAAAGGCGCCTGCCGGTATCCGCCACATGCAAGGGCCTTTATTGTCATTGTGACGCCTTCGATTGCACTAGAAAGACGTTCCAACTGAATTTAAGCCAAATTAAAGACGTCACCACGACAAACACGAAAACAGGAGCGGATTTAAAGGCGCCTGCCGGTATCCGCCACATGGAAGCGCCTTTTTTCGTCATTGTGACGCCTTCGATTGCACTAGAAAGACGTTCCAACTGAATTTAAGCCAAATTAAAGACGTCACCACCACAAACACGAAAAAAGAAGCGAATTTAAAGGCGCCTGTCGGTATCCGCCACATGGAAGCGCCTTTTTTTGTCATTGTGACGCCTTCGATTGCACTAGAAAGACGTTCCAACTGAATTTAAGCCAAATTAAAGACGTCACCACGACAAACACGAAAAATGGGGCGGATTTAAAGGCGCCTGCCGGTATCCGCCACATGCAAGCGCCTTTTTTGTCATTGTGACGCGTTCGATTGCACTAGAAAGACGTTCCAACTGAATTTAAGCCAAATTAAAGACGTCACCACCACAAATACTAATAAAGGAGCGGATTTAAAGGCGCCTGTCGGTATCCGCCACATGCAAGCGCCTTTTTTGTCATTGTGACGCCTTCGATTGCACTAGAAAGACGTTCCAACTGAATTTAAGCCAAATTAAAGACGTCACCACCACAAATACTAATAAAGGAGCGGATTTAAAGGCGCCTGTCGGTATCCGCCACATGCAAGCGCCTTTTTTGTCATTGTGACGCCTTCGATTGCACTAGAAAGACGTTCCAACTGAATTTAAGCCAAATTAAAGACGTCACCACCACAAATACTAATAAAGGAGCGGATTTAAAGGCGCCTGTCGGTATCCGCCACATGCAAGGGCCTTTATTGTCATTGTGACGCCTTCGATTGCACTAGAAAGACTTTCCAACTGAATTTAAGCCAAATTAAAGACGTCACCACGACAAACACGAAACAAGGAGCGGATTTAAAGGCGCCTGTCGGTATCCGCCACATGCAAGCGCCTTTATTGTCATTGTGACGCCTTCGATTGCACTAGAAAGACGTTCCAACTGAATTTAAGCCAAATTAAAGACGTCACCACCACAAATACTAATAAAGGAGCGGATTTAAAGGCGCCTGTCGGTATCCGCCACATGCAAGCGCCTTTATTGTCATTGTGACGCCTTCGATTGCACTAGAAAGACGTTCCAACTGAATTTAAGCCAAATTAAAGACGTCACCACGACAAACACGAAAAAAGGAGCGGATTTAAAGGCGCCTGTCGGTATCCGCCACATGCAAGCGCCTTTTTTGTCATTGTGACGCCTTCGATTGCACTAGAAAGACTTTCCAACTGAATTTAAGCCAAATTAAAGACGTCACCACAACAAATACTAATAAAGGAGCGGATTTAAAGGCGCCTGCCGGTATCCGCCACATGCAAGCGCCTTTTTTGTCATTGTGACGCCTTCGATTGCACTAGAAAGACGTTCCAACTGAATTTAAGCCAAATTAAAGACGTCACCACCACAAATACTAATAAAGGAGCGGATTTAAAGGCGCCTGTCGGTATCCGCCACATGCAAGCGCCTTTATTGTCATTGTGACGCCTTCGATTGCACTAGAAAGACGTTCCAACTGAATTTAAGCCAAATTAAAGACGTCACCACCACAAATACTAATAAAGGAGCGGATTTAAAGGCGCCTGTCGGTATCCGCCACATGCAAGCGCCTTTTTTTGTCATTGTGACGCCTTCGATTGCACTAGAAAGACTTTCCAACTGAATTTAAGCCAAATTAAAGACGTCACCACGACAAAGACGAAAAAAGGAGCGGATTGAAAGGCGCCTGTCGGTATCCGCCACATGCAAGCGCCTTTTGTTGTCATTGTGACGCCTTCGATTGCACTAGAAAGACGTTCCAACTGAATTTAAGCCAAATTAAAGACGTCACCACGACAAACACGAAAAAGGAGCGGATTTAAAGGCGCCTGTCGGTATCCGCCACATGCAAGCGCCTTTTTTGTCATTGTGACGCCTTCGATTGCACTAGAAAGACGTTCCAACTGAATTTAAGCCAAATTAAAGACGTCACCACGACAAACACGAAAAAAGGAGCGGATTTAAAGGCGCCTGTCGGTATCCGCCACATGCAAGCGCCTTTTTTGTCATTGTGACGCCTTCGATTGCACTAGAAAGACGTTCCAACTGAATTTAAGCCAAATTAAAGACGTCACCACGACAAAACGAAAAAGAAGCGGATTTAAAGGCGCCTGTCGGTATCCGCCACATGCAAGCGCCTTTTTTGTCATTGTGACGCCTTCGATTGCACTAGAAAGACGTTCCAACTGAATTTAAGCCAAATTAAAGACGTCACCACCACAAATACTAATAAAGGAGCGGATTTAAAGGCGCCTGCCGGTATCCGCCACATGGAAGCGCCTTTTTTCGTCATTGTGACGCCTTCGATTGCACTAGAAAGACGTTCCAACTGAATTTAAGCCAAATTAAAGACGTCACCACCACAAATACTAATAAAGGAGCGGATTTAAAGGCGCCTGTCGGTATCCGCCACATGCAAGCGCCTTTATTGTCATTGTGACGCCTTCGATTGCACTAGAAAGACTTTCCAACTGAATTTAAGCCAAATTAAAGACGTCACCACCACAAATACTAATAAAGGAGCGGATTTAAAGGCGCCTGTCGGTATCCGCCACATGCAAGCGCCTTTATTGTCATTGTGACGCCTTCGATTGCACTAGAAAGACTTTCCAACTGAATTTAAGCCAAATTAAAGACGTCACCACCACAAATACTAATAAAGGAGCGGATTTAAAGGCGCCTGTCGGTATCCGCCACATGCAAGCGCCTTTTTTGTCATTGTGACGCCTTCGATTGCACTAGAAAGACGTTCCAACTGAATTTAAGCCAAATTAAAGACGTCACCACCACAAATACGAAAAAAGGAGCGGATTTAAAGGCGCCTGTCGGTATCCGCCACATGCAAGGGCCTTTATTGTCATTGTGACGCCTTCGATTGCACTAGAAAGACGTTTCCAACTGAATTTAAGCCAAATTAAAGACGTCACCACGAAAAAGACGAAAAAAAGGAGCGGATTGAAAGGCGCCTGTCGGTATCCGCCACATGGAAGCGCCTTCTTTTTTGTCATTGTGACGCCTTCGATTGCACTAGAAAGACGTTCCAACTGAATTTAAGCCAAATTAAAGACGTCACCACCACAAATACTAATAAAGGAGCGGATTTAAAGGCGCCTGTCGGTATCCGCCACATGCAAGCGCCTTTTTTGTCATTGTGACGCCTTCGATTGCACTAGAAAGACGTTCCAACTGAATTTAAGCCAAATTAAAGACGTCACCACCACAAATACGAAAAAAGGAGCGGATTTAAAGGCGCCTGTCGGTATCCGCCACATGCAAGCGCCTTTTTTGTCATTGTGACGCCTTCGATTGCACTCGAAAGACGTTTCCAACTGAATTTAAGCCAAATTAAAGACGTCACCACGACAAACACGAAAAAAGGAGCGGATTTAAAGGCGCCTGTCGGTATCCGCCACATGCAAGCGCCTTTTTTGTCATTGTGACGCCTTCGATTGCACTAGAAAGACGTTCCAACTGAATTTAAGCCAAATTAAAGACGTCACCACCACAAATACTAATAAAGGAGCGGATTTAAAGGCGCCTGCCGGTATCCGCCACATGCAAGCGCCTTTTTTGTCATTGTGACGCCTTCGATTGCACTAGAAAGACGTTCCAACTGAATTTAAGCCAAATTAAAGACGTCACCACCACAAACACGAAAAAAGGAGCGGATTTAAAGGCGCCTGCCGGTATCCGCCACATGCAAGCGCCTTTTTTGTCATTGTGACGCCTTCGATTGCACTAGAAAGACTTTCCAACTGAATTTAAGCCAAATTAAAGACGTCACCACCACAAATACTAATAAAGGAGCGGATTTAAAGGCGCCTGTCGGTATCCGCCACATGCAAGCGCCTTTATTGTCATTGTGACGCCTTCGATTGCACTAGAAAGACGTTCCAACTGAATTTAAGCCAAATTAAAGACGTCACCACGACAAACACGAAAAAAGAGCGGATTTAAAGGCGCCTGTCGGTATCCGCCACATGCAAGCGCCTTTTTGTCATTGTGACGCCTTCGATTGCACTAGAAAGACTTTCCAACTGAATTTAAGCCAAATTAAAGACGTCACCACCACAAATACTAATAAAGGAGCGGATTTAAAGGCGCCTGTCGGTATCCGCCACATGCAAGCGCCTTTTTTGTCATTGTGACGCCTTCGATTGCACTAGAAAGACGTTCCAACTGAATTTAAGCCAAATTAAAGACGTCACCACCACAAACACGAAAAAAGGAGCGGATTTAAAGGCGCCTGTCGGTATCCGCCACATGCAAGCGCCTTTTTTGTCATTGTGACGCCTTCGATTGCACTAGAAAGACGTTCCAACTGAATTTAAGCCAAATTAAAGACGTCACCACCACAAATACTAATAAAGGAGCGGATTTAAAGGCGCCTGTCGGTATCCGCCACATGCAAGCGCCTTTTTTGTCATTGTGACGCCTTCGATTGCACTAGAAAGACGTTCCAACTGAATTTAAGCCAAATTAAAGACGTCACCACGACAAACACGAAAAAAGGAGCGGATTTAAAGGCGCCTGTCGGTATCCGCCACATGCAAGCGCCTTTATTTGTCATTGTGACGCCTTCGATTGCACTAGAAAGACGTTCCAACTGAATTTAAGCCAAATTAAAGACGTCACCACCACAAATACTAAAAGGAGCGGATGTAAAGGCGCCTGCCGGTATCCGCCACATGCAAGCGCCTTTTTGTCATTGTGACGCCTTCGATTGCACTAGAAAGACGTTCCAACTGAATTTAAGCCAAATTAAAGACGTCACCACCACAAATACTAAAAAGGAGCGGATTTAAAGGCGCCTGTCGGTATCCGCCACATGCAAGCGCCTTTATTGTCATTGTGACGCCTTCGATTGCACTAGAAAGACGTTTCCCAACTGAATTTAAGCCAAATTAAAGACGTCACCACCACAAATACGAAAAAAGGAGCGGATTTAAAGGCGCCTGTCGGTATCCGCCACATGCAAGCGCCTTTTTTGTCATTGTGACGCCTTCGATTGCACTAGAAAGACGTTCCAACTGAATTTAAGCCAAATTAAAGACGTCACCACCACAAATACTAATAAAGGAGCGGATTTAAAGGCGCCTGTCGGTATCCGCCACATGGAAGCGCCTTTTTTGTCATTGTGACGCCTTCGATTGCACTAGAAAGACGTTCCAACTGAATTTAAGCCAAATTAAAGACGTCACCACCACAAACACGAAAAAAGGAGCGGATTGAAAGGCGCCTGCCGGTATCCGCCACATGCAAGCGCCTTTTTTGTCATTGTGACGCCTTCGATTGCACTAGAAAGACGTTCCAACTGAATTTAAGCCAAATTAAAGACGTCACCACGACAAACACGAAAAAAGGAGCGGATTTAAAGGCGCCTGTCGGTATCCGCCACATGCAAGCGCCTTTTTTGTCATTGTGACGCCTTCGATTGCACTAGAAAGACGTTCCAACTGAATTTAAGCCAAATTAAAGACGTCACCACCACAAATACTAATAAAGGAGCGGATTTAAAGGCGCCTGCCGGTATCCGCCACATGGAAGCGCCTTTTTTGTCATTGTGACGCCTTCGATTGCACTAGAAAGACGTTCCAACTGAATTTAAGCCAAATTAAAGACGTCACCACCACAAACACGAAAAAAGGAGCGGATTTAAAGGCGCCTGCCGGTATCCGCCACATGCAAGCGCCTTTTTGTCATTGTGACGCCTTCGATTGCACTAGAAAGACTTTCCAACTGAATTTAAGCCAAATTAAAGACGTCACCACGACAAAACGAAAAAAGGAGCGGATTTAAAGGCGCCTGTCGGTATCCGCCACATGCAAGGGCCTTTATTGTCATTGTGACGCCTTCGATTGCACTAGAAAGACTTTCCAACTGAATTTAAGCCAAATTAAAGACGTCACCACGACAAACACGAGAAAAGGAGCTGATTTAAAGGCGCCTGTCGGTATCCGCCACATGCAAGCGCCTTTTTTGTCATTGTGACGCCTTCGATTGCACTAGAAAGACTTTCCAACTGAATTTAAGCCAAATTAAAGACGTCACCACCACAAATACTAATAAAGGAGCGGATTTAAAGGCGCCTGTCGGTATCCGCCACATGCAAGCGCCTTTTTTGTCATTGTGACGCCTTCGATTGCACTAGAAAGACGTTCCAACTGAATTTAAGCCAAATTAAAGACGTCACCACCACAAATACTAAAAGGAGCGGATTTAAAGGCGCCTGTCGGTATCCGCCACATGCAAGCGCCTTTTTTGTCATTGTGACGCCTTCGATTGCACTAGAAAGACGTTCCAACTGAATTTAAGCCAAATTAAAGACGTCACCACGACAAATACTAAAAGGAGCGGATTTAAAGGCGCCTGCCGGTATCCGCCACATGGAAGCGCCTTTTTTGTCATTGTGACGCCTTCGATTGCACTAGAAAGACGTTCCAACTGAATTTAAGCCAAATTAAAGACGTCACCACCACAAACACGAAAAAAGAGCGGATTTAAAGGCGCCTGTCGGTATCCGCCACATGCAAGCGCCTTTTTTGTCATTGTGACGCCTTCGATTGCACTAGAAAGACGTTCCAACTGAATTTAAGCCAAATTAAAGACGTCACCACGACAAACACGAAAAAAGAAGCGGATTTAAAGGCGCCTGTCGGTATCCGCCACATGCAAGCGCCTTTTTTGTCATTGTGACGCCTTCGATTGCACTAGAAAGACGTTCCAACTGAATTTAAGCCAAATTAAAGACGTCACCACCACAAATACTAATAAAGGAGCGGATTTAAAGGCGCCTGTCGGTATCCGCCACATGCAAGCGCCTTTTTTGTCATTGTGACGCCTTCGATTGCACTAGAAAGACGTTCCAACTGAATTTAAGCCAAATTAAAGACGTCACCACGACAAACACGAAAAAGGAGCGGATTTAAAGGCGCCTGCCGGTATCCGCCACATGCAAGCGCCTTTTTTGTCATTGTGACGCCTTCGATTGCACTAGAAAGACGTTCCAACTGAATTTAAGCCAAATTAAAGACGTCACCACAACAAATACTAATAATGGAGCGGATTTAAAGGCGCCTGCCGGTATCCGCCACATGGAAGCGCCTTTTTTGTCATTGTGACGCCTTCGATTGCACTAGAAAGACGTTCCAACTGAATTTAAGCCAAATTAAAGACGTCACCACCACAAACACGAAAAAAGAGCGGATTTAAGGCGCCTGCCGGTATCCGCCACATGGAAGCGCCTTTTGTCGTCATTGTGACGCCTTCGATTGCACTAGAAAGACGTTCCAACTGAATTTAAGCCAAATTAAAGACGTCACCACCACAAACACGAAAAAAGAAGCGGATTTAAAGGCGCCTGTCGGTATCCGCCACATGCAAGCGCCTTTTTTGTCATTGTGACGCCTTCGATTGCACTAGAAAGACGTTTTCCAACTGAATTTAAGCCAAATTAAAGACGTCACCACCACAAACACGAAAAAAGGAGCGGATTTAAAGGCGCCTGTCGGTATCCGCCACATGCAAGCGCCTTTTTGTCATTGTGACGCCTTCGATTGCACTAGAAAGACTTTCCAACTGAATTTAAGTCAAATTAAAGACGTCACCACGACAAACACGAAAAAGAAGCGGATTTAAAGGCGCCTGTCGGTATCCGCCACATGCAAGCGCCTTTTCTGTCATTGTGACGCCTTCGATTGCACTAGAAAGACGTTCCAACTGAATTTAAGCCAAATTAAAGACGTCACCACCACAAATACTAATAAAGGAGCGGATTTAAAGGCGCCTGTCGGTATCCGCCACATGCAAGCGCCTTTATTGTCATTGTGACGCCTTCGATTGCACTAGAAAGACGTTCCAACTGAATTTAAGCCAAATTAAAGACGTCATCACGATAAAAACGAAAAAAGAAGCGGATTTAAAGGCGCCTGCCGGTATCCGCCACATGCAAGCGCCTTTTTTCGTCATTGTGACGCCTTCGATTGCACTAGAAAGACGTTCCCAACTGAATTTAAGCCAAATTAAAAGACGTCACCACCACAAACACGAAAAAAGAAGCGGATTTAGAGGCGCCTGCCGGTATCCGCCACATGGAAGCGCCTTTTTTCGTCATTGTGACGCCTTCGATTGCACTAGAAAGACTTTCCAACTGAATTTAAGTCAAATTAAAGACGTCACCACGACAAACACGAAAAAGGAGCGGATTTAAAGGCGCCTGCCGGTATCCGCCACATGGAAGCGCCTTTTTTGTCATTGTGACGCCTTCGATTGCACTAGAAAGACGTTCCAACTGAATTTAAGCCAAATTAAAGACGTCACCACCACAAATACTAATAAAGGAGCGGATTTAAAGGCGCCTGCCGGTATCCGCCACATGCAAGCGCCTTTATTGTCATTGTGACGCCTTCGATTGCACTAGAAAGACGTTCCAACTGAATTTAAGCCAAATTAAAGACGTCACCACCACAAATACTAATAATGGAGAGGATTTAAAGGCGCCTGCCGGTATCCGCCACATGGAAGCGCCTTTTTTCGTCATTGTGACGCCTTCGATTGCACTAGAAAGACGTTCCAACTGAATTTAAGCCAAATTAAAGACGTCACCACCACAAATACTAATAAAGGAGCGGATTTAAAGGCGCCTGCCGGTATCCGCCACATGCAAGCGCCTTTATTGTCATTGTGACGCCTTCGATTGCACTAGAAAGACGTTCCAACTGAATTTAAGCCAAATTAAAGACGTCACCACAACAAATACTAATAAAGGAGCGGATTTAAAGGCGCCTGTCGGTATCCGCCACATGCAAGCGCCTTTTTTGTCATTGTGACGCCTTCGATTGCACTAGAAAGACGTTTCCAACTGAATTTAAGCCAAATTAAAGACGTCACCACCACAAACACGAAAAAAGAAGCGGATTTAAAGGCGCCTGTCGGTATCCGCCACATGCAAGCGCCTTTATTGTCATTGTGACGCCTTCGATTGCACTAGAAAGACGTTCCCAACTGAATTTAAGCCAAATTAAAGACGTCACCACGACAAACACGAAAACAGAAGCGGATTTAAAGGCGCCTGTCGGTATCCGCCACATGCAAGCGCCTTTTTTGTCATTGTGACGCCTTCGATTGCACTAGAAAGACTTTCCCACTGAATTTAAGTCAAATTAAAGACGTCACCACGACAAACACGAAAAAAGAAGCGGATTTAAAGGCGCCTGTCGGTATCCGCCACATGCAAGCGCCTTTTTCTGTCATTGTGACGCCTTCGATTGCACTAGAAAGACGTTCCAACTGAATTTAAGCCAAATTAAAGACGTCACCACCACAAATACTAATAAAGGAGCGGATTTAAAGGCGCCTGTCGGTATCCGCCACATGCAAGCGCCTTTATTGTCATTGTGACGCCTTCGATTGCACTAGAAAGACGTTTCCAACTGAATTTAAGCCAAATTAAAGACGTCACCACCACAAACACGAAAAAAGAAGCGGATTTAAAGGCGCCTGCCGGTATCCGCCACATGCAAGCGCCTTTTTTTGTCATTGTGACGCCTTCGATTGCACTAGAAAGACGTTCCCACTGAATTTAGGCCAAATTAAAGACGTCACCACGACAAACACGAAAAAAGAAGCGGATTTAGAGGCGCCTGCCGGTATCCGCCACATGCAAGCGCCTTTTTTTGTCATTGTGACGCCTTTCGATTGCACTAGAAAGACGTTCCAACTGAATTTAAGCTGAATTAAAGACGTCACCACGACAAACACGACAAAAATGGGCGGATTTAAAGGCGCCTGCCGGTATCCGCCACATGCAAGCGCCTTTTTTGTCATTGTGACGCCTTCGATTGCACTAGAAAGACGTTCCAACTGAATTTAAGCCAAATTAAAGACGTCACCACCACAAATACTAATAAAGGAGGGGATTGAAAGGCGCCTGCCGGTATCCGCCACATGCAAGCGCCTTTATTGTCATTGTGACGCCTTCGATTGCACTAGAAAAACGTTCCAACTGAATTTAAACCAAAGTAAAGACGTCACCACACAAATACTAATAATGGAGAGGATTTAAAGGCGCCTGCCGGTATCCGCCACATGGAAGCGCCTTTTTTGTCATTGTGACGCCTTTCGATTGCACTAGAAATGACGTTCCAACTGAATTTAAGCCAAATTCAAGACGTCACCACCACAAATACTAATAAAGGAGCGGATTTAAAGGCGCCTGTCGGTATCCGCCACATGCAAGCGCCTTTTTTGTCATTGTGACGCCTTCGATTGCACTAGAAAGACGTTCCAACTGAATTTGAACCAAAGTAAAGACGTCACCACAACAAATACTAATAATGGAGAGGATTTAAAGGCGCCTGCCGGTATCCGCCACATGGAAGCGCCTTTTGTCGTCATTGTGACGCCTTTGATTGCACTAGAAAGACGTTCCAACTGAATTTAAGCCAAATTAAAGACGTCACCACCACAAACACGAAAAAAGAAGCGGATTTAGAGGCGCCTGCCGGTATCCGCCACATGCAAGCGCCTTTTGTCGTCATTGTGACGCCTTCGATTGCACTAGACAGACGTTCCCACTGAATTCAGGCCAATTTAAAGACGTCACCACGACAAACACGAAAAACAGAAGCGGATTTAAAGGCGCCTGTCGGTATCCGCCACATGCAAGCGCCTTTTCTGTCATTGTGACGCCTTCGATTGCACTAGAAAGACTTGCCAACTGAATTTAAGCCAAATTAAAGACGTCACCACGACAAACACGAAAAAAGAAGCGGATTTAAAGGCGCCTGCCGCTATCCGCCACATGGAAGCGCCTTTTTTGTCATTGTGACGCCTTCGATTGCACTAGAAAGACGTTCCAACTGAATTTAAGCCAAATTAAAGACGTCACCACGACAAAACGAAGACAGGAGCGGATTTAGAGGCGCCTGCCGCTATCCGCCACATGCAAGCGCCTTTTTTGTCATTGTGACGCCTTCGATTGCACTAGAAAGACGTTCCAACTGAATTTAAGCCAAATTAAAGACGTCACCACCACAAACACGAAAAAAGAAGCGGATTTAGAGGCGCCTGCCGGTATCCGCCACATGCAAGCGCCTTTTTGTCGTCATTGTGACGCCTTCGATTGCACTAGAAAGACGTTCCAACTGAATTTAAGCCAAATTCAAGACGTCACCACCACAAACACGAAAAAGAAGCGGATTTAGAGGCGCCTGTCGGTATCCGCCACATGCAAGCGCCTTTTTTGTCATTGTGACGCCTTCGATTGCACTAGAAAGACGTTTCCAACTGAATTTAAGCCAAATTAAAGACGTCACCACCACAAACACGAAAAAAGAAGCGGATTTAAAGGCGCCTGTCGGTATCCGCCACATGCAAGCGCCTTTTTTGTCATTGTGACGCCTTCGATTGCACTAGAAAGACGTTCCAACTGAATTTAAGCCAAATTAAAGACGTCACCACGACAAACATGAAAAAAGAAGCGGATTTAGAGGCGCCTGCCGGTATCCGCCACATGGAAGCGCCTTTTGTCGTCATTGTGACGCCTTCGATTGCACTAGAAAGACTTTCCAACTGAATTTAAGCGAATTAAAGACGTCACCACGACAAACACGACAAAAATGGCGGATTTAAAGGCGCCTGCCGGTATCCGCCACATGGAAGCGCCTTTTTTGTCATTGTGACGCCTTCGATTGCACTAGAAAGACGTTCCAACTGAATTTAAGCCAAATTAAAGACGTCACCACCACAAATACTAATAAAGGAGCGGATTTAAAGGCGCCTGCCGGTATCCGCCACATGCAAGCGCCTTTATTGTCATTGTGACGCCTTCGATTGCACTAGAAAGACGTTCCAACTGAATTTAAGCCAAAGTAAAGACGTCACCACAACAAATACTAATAAGGAGAGGATTTAAAGGCGCCTGCCGGTATCCGCCACATGGAAGCGCCTTTTGTCGTCATTGTGACGCCTTTGATTGCACTAGAAAGACGTTCCAACTGAATTTAGCCAAATTAAAGACGTCACCACCACAAATACTAATAAAAGAGCGGATTGAAAGGCGCCTGCCGGTATCCGCCACATGCAAGCGCCTTTTTTGTCATTGTGACGCCTTCGATTGCACTAGAAAGACGTTCCAACTGAATTTAAACCAAAGTAAAGACGTCACCACAACAAATACTAATAATGGAGAGGATTTAAAGGCGCCTGTCGGTATCCGCCACATGCAAGCGCCTTTTTTGTCATTGTGACGCCTTCGATTGCACTAGAAAGACGTTTCAACTGAATTTAAGCCAAATTAAAGACGTCACCACCACAAACACGAAAAAAGAAGCGGATTTAAAGGCGCCTGTCGGTATCCGCCACATGCAAGCGCCTTTATTGTCATTGTGACGCCTTCGATTGCACTAGAAAGACGTTCCAACTGAATTTAGGCCAAATTAAAGACGTCACCACGACAAACACGAAAACAGAAGCGGATTTAAAGGCGCCTGTCGGTATCCGCCACATGCAAGCGCCTTTTCTGTCATTGTGACGCCTTCGATTGCACTAGAAAGACTTTCCAACTGAATTTAAGTCAAATTAAAGACGTCACCACGACAAACACGAAAAAAGAAGCGGATTTAAAGGCGCCTGTCGGTATCCGCCACATGCAAGCGCCTTTTCTGTCATTGTGACGCCTTCGATTGCACTAGAAAGACGTTCCAACTGAGTTTAAGCCAAATTAAAGACGTCACCACCACAAATACTAATAAAGGAGCGGATTTAAAGGCGCCTGTCGGTATCCGCCACATGCAAGCGCCTTTATTGTCATTGTGACGCCTTCGATTGCACTAGAAAGACGTTTCCAACTGAATTTAAGCCAAATTAAAGACGTCACCACCACAAACACGAAAAAAGAAGCGGATTTAGAGGCGCCTGCCGGTATCCGCCACATGCAAGCGCCTTTTTTGTCATTGTGACGCCTTCGATTGCACTAGAAAGACGTTCCCACTGAATTTAGGCCAATTTAAAGACGTCACCACGACAAACACGAAAAAAGAAGCGGATTTAGAGGCGCCTGCCGGTATCCGCCACATGCAAGCGCCTTTTTTTGTCATTGTGACGCCTTCGATTGCACTAGAAAGACGTTCCAACTGAATTTAAGCTGAATTAAAGACGTCACCACGACAAACACGACAAAAATGAGCGGATTTAAAGGCGCCTGCCGGTATCCGCCACATGGAAGCGCCTTTTTTGTCATTGTGACGCCTTCGATTGCACTAGAAAGACGTTCCAACTGAATTTAAGCCAAATTAAAGACGTCACCACCACAAATACTAATAAAGGAGGGGATTGAAAGGCGCCTGCCGGTATCCGCCACATGCAAGCGCCTTTTTGTCATTGTGACGCCTTCGATTGCACTAGAAAGACGTTCCAACTGAATTTAAACCAAAGTAAAGACGTCACCACAACAAATACTAATAATGGAGAGGATTTAAAGGCGCCTGCCGGTATCCGCCACATGGAAGCGCCTTTTGTCGTCATTGTGACGCCTTTGATTGCACTAGAAAGACGTTCCAACTGAATTTAAGCCAAATTAAAGACGTCACCACCACAAACACGAAAACAGGAGCGGATTTAAAGGCGCCTGTCGGTATCCGCCACATGCAAGCGCCTTTTTTGTCATTGTGACGCCTTTGATTGCACTAGAAAGACGTTCCAACTGAATTTAAGCCAAATTAAAGACGTCACCACCACAAACACGAAAAAAGAAGCGGATTTAAAGGCGCCTGTCGGTATCCGCCACATGCAAGCGCCTTTGTCTGTCATTGTGACGCCTTCGATTGCACTAGAAAGACTTTCCAACTGAATTTAAGTCAAATTAAAGACGTCACCACCACAAACACGAAAAAGGAGCGGATTTAAAGGCGCCTGTCGGTATCCGCCACATGCAAGCGCCTTTTTTGTCATTGTGACGCCTTCGATTGCACTAGAAAAGACGTTCCAACTGAATTTAAACCAAAGTAAAGACGTCACCACAACAAATACTAATAATGGAGAGGATTTAAAGGCGCCTGCCGGTATCCGCCACATGGAAGCGCCTTTTTTGTCATTGTGACGCCTTTCGATTGCACTATAAGACGTTCCAACTGAATTTAAGCCAAATTCAAGACGTCACCACCACAAACACGAAAAAAGAAGCGGATTTACAGGCGCCTGCCGGTATCCGCCACATGGAAGCGCCTTTTGTCGTCATTGTGACGCCTTTGATTGCACTAGAAAGACGTTCCAACTGAATTTAAGCCAAATTAAAGACGTCACCACCACAAATACTAATAAAGGAGCGGATTTAAAGGCGCCTGTCGGTATCCGCCACATGCAAGCGCCTTTATTGTCATTGTGACGCCTTCGATTGCACTAGAAAGACGTTCCAACTGAATTTAAGCCAAATTAAGACGTCACCACGACAAACACGAAAAAAGAAGCGGATTTAAAGGCGCCTGCCGGTATCCGCCACATGCAAGCGCCTTTTGTTGTCATTGTGACGCCTTCGATTGCACTAGAAAGACGTTCCAACTGAATTTAAACCAAAGTAAAGACGTCACCACAACAAATACTAATAATGGAGAGGATTTAAAGGCGCCTGCCGGTATCCGCCACATGGAAGCGCCTTTTGTCGTCATTGTGACGCCTTTCGATTGCACTATAAAGACGTTCCAACTGAATTTAAGCCAAATTCAAGACGTCACCACCACAAACACGAAAAAAGAAGCGGATTTAGAGGCGCCTGCCGGTATCCGCCACATGCAAGCGCCTTTTGTCGTCATTGTGACGCCTTCGATTGCACTAGAAAGACGTTCCAACTGAATTTAAGCCAAATTCAAGACGTCACCACCACAAACACGAAAAAAGAAGCGGATTTAGAGGCGCCTGCCGGTATCCGCCACATGCAAGCGCCTTTTGTCGTCATTGTGACGCCTTCGATTGCACTAGAAAGACGTTCCCAACTGAATTTAGGCCAATTTAAAAGACGTCACCACGACAAACACGAAAACAGAAGCGGATTTAAAGGCGCCTGTCGGTATCCGCCACATGCAAGCGCCTTTTTCTGTCATTGTGACGCCTTCGATTGCACTAGAAAGACTTGCCAACTGAATTTAAGCCAAATTAAAGACGTCACCACGACAAACACGAAAAAAGAAGCGGATTTAAAGGCGCCTGCCGGTATCCGCCACATGGAAGCGCCTTTTTTGTCATTGTGACGCCTTCGATTGCACTAGAAAGACGTTCCAACTGAATTTAAGCCAAATTAAAGACGTCACCACGACAAAACGAAAACAGGAGCGGATTTAGAGGCGCCTGCCGGTATCCGCCACATGCAAGCGCCTTTTTTGTCATTGTGACGCCTTCGATTGCACTAGAAAGACGTTCCAACTGAATTTAAGCCAAATTAAAGACGTCACCACCACAAACACGAAAAAAGAAGCGGATTTAGAGGCGCCTGCCGGTATCCGCCACATGGAAGCGCCTTTTTTGTCATTGTGACGCCTTCGATTGCACTAGAAAGACGTTCCAACTGAATTTAAGCCAAATTAAAGACGTCACCACCACAAACACGAAAAAAGAAGCGGATTTAAAGGCGCCTGTCGGTATCCGCCACATGCAAGCGCCTTTTTTGTCATTGTGACGCCTTCGATTGCACTAGAAAGACGTTTTCAACTGAATTTAAGCCAAATTAAAGACGTCACCACCACAAACACGAAAAAAGAAGCGGATTTAAAGGCGCCTGTCGCTATCCGCCACATGCAAGCGCCTTTTCTGTCATTGTGACGCCTTCGATTGCACTAGAAAGACGTTCCCAACTGAATTTAAGCCAAATTAAAAGACGTCACCACGACAAACACTGAAAAAAGAAGCGGATTTAGAGGCGCCTGTCGGTATCCGCCACATGGAAGCGCCTTTTGTCGTCATTGTGACGCCTTCGATTGCACTAGAAAGACGTTCCAACTGAATTTAAGCCAAATTAAAGACGTCACCACGACAAACACGAAAAAAGGAGCGGATTTAAAGGCGCCTGTCGGTATCCGCCACATGCAAGCGCCTTTTCTGTCATTGTGACGCCTTCGATTGCACTAGAAAGACGTTTCCAACTGAATTTAAGTCAAATTAAAGACGTCACCACGACAAACACGAAAACAGGAGCGGATTTAAAGGCGCCTGTCGGTATCCGCCACATGCAAGCGCCTTTTTTGCCATTGTGACGCCTTCGATTGCACTAGAAAGACGTTCCAACTGAATTTAAGCCAAATTAAAGACGTCACCACCACAAATACTAATAAAGGAGCGGATTTAAAGGCGCCTGTCGGTATCCGCCACATGGAAGCGCCTTTTTGTCATTGTGACGCCTTCGATTGCACTAGAAAGACGTTCCAACTGAATTTAAGCCAAATTAAAGACGTCACCACCACAAATACTAATAAAGGAGCGGATTTAAAGGCGCCTGTCGGTATCCGCCACATGCAAGCGCCTTTATTGTCATTGTGACGCCTTCGATTGCACTAGAAAGACTTTCCAACTGAATTTAAGCCAAATTAAAGACGTCACCACGACAAACACGAAAAAGGAGCGGATTTAAAGGCGCCTGTCGGTATCCGCCACATGCAAGCGCCTTTTTTGTCATTGTGACGCCTTCGATTGCACTAGAAAGACGTTCCAACTGAATTTAAGCCAAATTAAAGACGTCACCACCACAAATACTAATAAACGAGCGGATTTAAAGGCGCCTGCCGGTATCCGCCACATGGAAGCGCCTTTTGTCGTCATTGTGACGCCTTCGATTGCACTAGAAAGACGTTCCAACTGAATTTAAGCCAAATTCAAAGACGTCACCACCACAAACACGAAAAAAGAAGCGGATTTAGAGGCGCCTGCCGGTATCCGCCACATGGAAGCGCCTTTTTGTCGTCATTGTGCCGCCTTCGATTGCACTAGAAAGACGTTCGAACTGACTTTAAGCCAAATTAAAGACGTCACCACCACAAACGCGAAAAAAGAAGCGGATTTAGAGGCGCCTGCCGGTATCCGCCACATGCAAGCGCCTTTTGTCGTCATTGTGACACCTTCGATTGCACTAGAAAGACGTTCCAACTGAATTTAAGCCAAATTCAAAGACGTCACCACGACAAACACGAAAAAAGAAGCGGATTTAGAGGCGCCTGCCGGTATCCGCCACATGGAAGCGCCTTTTGTCGTCATTGTGACGCCTTTGATTGCACTAGAAAGACGTTCCAACTGAATTTAAGCGAATTAAAGACGTCACCACGACAAACACGAAAAAATGAGCGGATTTAAAGGCGCCTGCCGGTATCCGCCACATGGAAGCGCCTTTTTTGTCATTGTGACGCCTTCGATTGCACTAGAAAGACGTTCCAACTGAATTTAAGCCAAATTAAAGACGTCACCACCACAAATACTAATAAAGGAGCGGATTTAAAGGCGCCTGTCGGTATCCGCCACATGCAAGCGCCTTTATTGTCATTGTGACGCCTTCGATTGCACTAGAAAGACGTTCCAACTGAATTTAAGCCAATTAAAGACGTCACCACCACAAATACTAACAAGGGAGCGGATTTAAAGGCGCCTGCCGGTATCCGCCACATGGAAGCGCCTTTTGTCGTCATTGTGACGCCTTCGATTGCACTAGAAAGACGTTCCAACTGAATTTAAGTCAAATTAAAGACGTCACCACCACAAATACTAATAAAGGAGCGGATTTAAAGGCGCCTGTCGGTATCCGCCACATGCAAGCGCCTTTATTGTCATTGTGACGCCTTCGATTGCACTAGAAAGACGTTTCCAACTGAATTTAAGCCAAATTAAAGACGTCACCACCACAAACACGAAAACAGGAGCGGATTTAAAGGCGCCTGTCGGTATCCGCCACATGCAAGCGCCTTTTTTGTCATTGTGACGCCTTCGATTGCACTAGAAAGACGTTCCAACTGAATTTAAGCCAAATTAAAGACGTCACCACCACAAATACTAATAAAGGAGCGGATTTAAAGGCGCCTGTCGGTATCCGCCACATGGAAGCGCCTTTTTTGTCATTGTGACGCCTTCGATTGCACTAGAAAGACTTTCCAACTGAATTTAAGCCAAATTAAAGACGTCACCACCACAAACACGAAAAAAGGAGCGGATTTAAAGGCGCCTGCCGGTATCCGCCACATGCAAGCGCCTTTTTTGTCATTGTGACGCCTTCGATTGCACTAGAAAGACGTTCCAACTGAATTTAAGCCAAATTAAAGACGTCACCACCACAAACACGAAAAAAGAAGCGGATTTAGAGGCGCCTGTCGGTATCCGCCACATGCAAGCGCCTTTTTTGTCATTGTGACGCCTTCGATTGCACTAGAAAGACGTTCCAACTGAATTTAAGCCAAATTAAAGACGTCACCACCACAAATACTAATAAAGGAGCGGATTTAAAGGCGCCTGTCGGTATCCGCCACATGCAAGCGCCTTTTCTGTCATTGTGACGGCTTCGATTGCACTAGAAAGACTTTGCAACTGAATTTAAGTCAAATTAAAGACGTCACCACGACAAACACGAAGAAAGGAGCGGATATAAAGGCGCCTGCCGGTATCCGCCACATGCAAGCGCCTTTTTTGTCATTGTGACGCCTTCGATTGCACTAGAAAAACGTTCCAACTGAATTTAAACCAAAGTAAAGACGTCACCACAACAAAGTACTAATAATGGAGAGGATTTAAAGGCGCCTGCCGGTATCCGCCACATGGAAGCGCCTTTTTGTCGCCATTGTGACGCCTTCGATTGCACTATAAGACGTTCCAACTGAATTTAAGCCAAATTAAAGACGTCACCACCACAAACACGAAAAAAGAAGCGGATTTAGAGGCGCCTGCCGGTATCCGCCACATGCAAGCGCCTTTTGTCGTCATTGTGACGCCTTCGATTGCACTAGAAAGACGTTCCCAACTGAATTTAGGCCAAATTAAAGACGTCACCACGACAAACACGAAAAAAGAAGCGGATTTAAAGGCGCCTGTCGGTATCCGCCACATGCAAGCGGCTTTTCTGTCATTGTGACGCCTTCGATTGCACTAGAAAGACTTTCCAACTGAATTTAAGTCAAATTAAAGACGTCACCACGACAAACACGAAAACAGGAGCGGATTTAAAGGCGCCTGTCGGTATCCGCCACATGCAAGCGCCTTTTTTGTCATTCTGACGCCTTCGATTGCACTAGAAAGACTTTCCAACTGAATTTAAGCCAAATTAAAGACGTCACCACCACAAATACTAATAAAGGAGCGGATTTAAAGGCGCCTGTCGGTATCCGCCACATGCAAGCGCCTTTTTTGTCATTGTGACGCCTTCGATTGCACTAGAAAGATGTTCCAACTGAGTTTACGTCTAATTAAAGACGTCACCACCACAAATACTAACAAGGGAGCGGATTTAAAGGCGTCTGCCGGAATCCGCCACATGCAAGCGCCTTTTGTCGTCATTGTGACGCCTTCGATTGCACTAGAAAGACGTTCCAACTGAATTTAAACCAAAGTAAAGACGTCACCACAACAAATACAAATAATGGAGAGGATTTAGAGGCGCCTGCCGGTATCCGCCACATGGAAGCGCCTTTTGTCGTCATTGTGACGCCTTTGATTGCACTAGAAAGACGTTCCAACTGAATTTAAGCCAAATTCAAGACGTCACCACCACAAACACGAAAAAAGAAGCGGATTTAGAGGCGCCTGTCGGTATCCGCCACATGCAAGCGCCTTTTTTTGTCATTGTGACGCCTTCGATTGCACTAGAAAGACGTTCCCACTGAATTTAGGCCAATTTAAAAACGTCACCACGACAAACACGAAAAAAGAAGCGGATTTAAAGGCGCCTGTCGGTATCCGCCACATGCAAGCGCCTTTTTTGTCATTGTGACGCCTTCGATTGCACTAGAAAGACGTTCCCACTGAATTTAGGCCAAATTAAAGACGTCACCACCACAAATACTAATAAAGGAGCGGATTTAAAGGCGCCAGTCGGTATCCGCCACATGCAAGCGGCTTTTCTGTCATTGTGACGGCTTCGATTGCACTAGAAAGACTTTGCAACTGAAATTAAGTCAAATTAAAGACGTCACCACGACAAACACGAAGACAGGAGCGGATATAAAGGCGCCTGCCGGAATCCGCCACATGCAAGCGCCTTTTTTGTCATTGTGACGCCTTCGATTGCACTAGAAAAACGTTCCAACTGAATTTAAACCAAAGTAAAGACGTAACCACAACAAGTACTAATAATGGAGAGGATTTAAAGGCGCCTACCGGTATCCGCCACATGGAAGCGCCTTTTGTCGCCATTGTGACGCCTTTGATTGCACTATAATGACGTTCCAACTGAATTTAAGCCAAATTCAAGACGTCACCACCACAAACACGAAAAAAGACGCGGATTTAGAGGCGCCTGCCGGTATCCGCCAAATGGAAGCGCCTTTTGTCGTCATTGTGACGCCTTTGATTGCACTAGAAAGACGTTCCAACTGAATTGAAGCCAAATTCAAGACGTCACCACCACAAACACGAAAAAAGAAGCGGATTTAGAGGCGCCAGTCGGTATCCGCCACATGCAAGCGCCTTTTTTGTCATGTGACGCCTTCGATTGCACTAGAAAGACGTTTTAACTGAATTTAAGCCAAATTAAAGACGTCACCACCACAAACACGAAAAAAGAAGCGGATTTAAAGGCGCCTGTCGGTATCCGCCACATGCAAGCGCCTTTATTGTCATTGTGACGCCTTCGATTGCACTAGAAAGACTTTCCAACTGAATTTAAGTCAAATTAAAGACGTCACCACGACAAACACGAAAACAGGAGCGCATTTAAAGGCGCCAGTCGGTATCCGCCACATGCAAGCGCCTTTTCTGTCATTGTGACGCCTTCGATTGCACTAGAAAGACGTTCCAACTGAGTTTAAGCCAAATTAAAGACGTCACCACCACAAATACTAATAAAGGAGCGGATTTAAAGGCGCCAGTCGGTATCCGCCACATGCAAGCGCCTTTATTGTCATTGTGACGCCTTCGATTGCACTAGAAAGACGTTTTCAACTGAATTTAAGCCAAATTAAAGACGTCACCACCACAAATACGAAAAAAGAAGCGGATTTAGAGGCGCCTGCCGGTATCCGCCACATGCAAGCGCCTTTTTTTGTCATTGTGACGCCTTCGATTGCACTAGAAAGACGTTCCCACTGAATTTAGGCCAATTTAAAAACGTCACCACGACAAACACGAAAAAAGAAGCGGATTTAGAGGCGCCTGCCGGTATCCGCCACATGGAAGCGCCTTTTGTCGTCATTGTGACGCCTTTGATTGCACTAGAAAGACTTTCCAACTGAATTTAAGCTGAATTAAAGACGTCACCACGACAAACACGACAAAAATGGCGGATTTAAAGGCGCCTGCCGGTATCCGCCACATGGAAGCGCCTTTTTTGTCATTCTGACGCCTTCGATTGCACTAGAAAGACGTTCCAACTGAATTTAAGCCAAATTAAAGACGTCACCACCACAAATACTAATAAAGAAGGGGATTGAAAGGCGCCTGCCGGTATCCGCCACATGCAAGCGCCTTTATTGTCATTGTGACGCCTTCGATTGCACTAGAAAGACGTTCCAACTGAATTTAAACCAAAGTAAAGACGTCACCACAACAAATACTAATAATGGAGAGGATTTAAAGGCGCCTGCCGGTATCCGCCACATGGAAGCGCCTTTTGTCGTCATTGTGACGCCTTTGATTGCACTAGAAAGACGTTCCAACTAAATTTATGCCAAATTAAAGACGTCACCACCACAAATACTAATAAAGGAGGGGATTGAAAGGCGCCTGCCGGTATCCGCCACATGCAAGCGCCTTTATTGTCATTGTGACGCCTTCGATTGCACTAGAAAGACGTTCCAACTGAATTTAAACCAAAGTAAAGACGTCACCACAACAAATACTAATAATGGAGAGGATTTAAAGGCGCCTGTCGGTATCCGCCACATGCAAGCGCCTTTTTTGTCATTGTGACGCCTTCGATTGCACTAGAAAGACGTTTTAACTGAATTTAAGCCAAATTAAAGACGTCACCACCACAAACACGAAAAAAGAAGCGGATTTAAAGGCGCCAGTCGGTATCCGCCACATGCAAGCGCCTTTATTGTCATTGTGACGCCTTCGATTGCACTAGAAAGACGTTCCCACTGAATTTAGGCCAAATTAAAGACGTCACCACGACAAACACGAAAACAGAAGCGGATTTAAAGGCGCCTGTCGGTATCCGCCACATGCAAGCGCCTTTTCTGTCATTGTGACGCCTTCGATTGCACTAGAAAGACTTTCCAACTGAATTTAAGTCAAATTAAAGACGTCACCACGACAAACACGAAAAAAGAAGCGGATTTAAAGGCGCCAGTCGGTATCCGCCACATGCAAGCGCCTTTTCTGTCATTGTGACGCCTTCGATTGTACTAGAAAGACGTTCCAACTGAGTTTAAGCCAAATTAAAGACGTCACCACCACAAATACTAATAAAGGAGCGGATTTAAAGGCGCCAGTCGGTATCCGCCACATGCAAGCGCCTTTATTGTCATTGTGACGCCTTCGATTGCACTAGAAAGACGTTTTAACTGAATTTAAACCAAAGTAAAGACGTCACGACGACAAACACGAAAAAAGAAGCGGATTTAGAGGAGCCTGCCGGTATCCGCCACAAGCAAGCGCCTTTTTCGCCATTGTGACGCCTTCGATTGCACTAGAAAGACGTTCCAACTGAATTTAAACCAAAGTAAAGACGTCACCACGACAAACACGAAAAAAGAAGCGGATTTAAAGGCGCCTGTCGGTATCCGCCACAAGCAAGCGCCTTTTTCGCCATTGTGACGCCTTCGATTGCACTAGAAAGACTTTCCAACTGAATTTAAGCCAAATTAAAGACGTCACCACCACAAATACTAATAAAGAAGCGGATTTAAAGGCGCCTGTCGGTATCCGCCACATGCAAGCGCCTTTTGTTGTCATTGTGACGCCTTCGATTGCACTAGAAAGACGTTCCCACTGAATTTAAGCCAAATTAAAGACGTCACCACGACAAACACGAAAAAAGAAGCGGATTTAAAGGCGCCTGCCGGTATCCGCCACATGGAAGCGCCTTTTTTGTCATTCTGACGCCTTCGATTGCACTAGAAAGACTTTCCAACTGAATTTAAGCCAAATTAAAGACGTGACCACCACAAATACTAATAAAGGAGCGGATTTAAAGGCGCCTGTCGGTATCCGCCACATGCAAGCGCCTTTTTTGTCATTGTGACGCTTTCGATTGCACTAGAAAGACTTTCCAACTGAATGTAAGCCAAATTAAAGACGTCACCACGACAAAGACGAAAAAAGGAGGGGATTGAAAGGCGCCTGTCGGTATCCGCCACATTGAAGCGCCTTTTTTGTCACTGTGACGCCTTCGATTGCACTAGAAAGACGTTCCAACTGAATTTCAGCCAAATTAAAGACGTCACCACCACAAATACTAATAAACGAGCGGATTTAAAGGCGCCTGCCGGTATCCGCCACATGCAAGGGCCGTTTTTGTCATTGTGACGCCTTCGATTGCACTAGAAAGGTGTTCCAACTGAGTTTACGTCGAATTAAAGACGTCACCAACACAAATACTAACAAGGGAGCGGATTTAAAGGCGCCTGCCGGAATCCGCCACATGCAAGCGCCTTTTGTTGTCATTGTGACGCCTTCGATTGCGCTAGAAAGACGTTCCAACTGAATTTAAACCAAAGTAAAGACGTCACCACAACAAATACTAATAATGGAGAGGATTTAAAGGCGCCTGTCGGTATCCGCCACATGCAAGCGCCTTTTTTGTCATGGTGACGCCTTCGATTGCACTAGAAAGACGTTCCAACTGAATTTAGGCCAATTTAAAGACGTCACCACGAAAAACACGAAAAAAGAAGCGGATTTAAAGGCGCCTGTCGGTATCCGCCACATGGAAGCGCCTTTATTGTCATTGTGACGCTTTCGATTGCACTAGCAAGACGTTACAACTGAATTTAAGCCAAATTCAAGACGTCACCACGACAAACACGAAAACAGGAGCGGATTTAAAGGCGCCTGTCGGTATCCGCCACATGCAAGCGCCTTTTTTGTCATTGTGACGCCTTCGATTGCACTAGAAAGACGTTTTAACAGAATTTAAGCCAAATTCAAGACGTCACCACCACAAACACGAAAAAAGAAGCGGATTTAGAGGCGCCTGCCGGTATCCGCCACATGCGAGCGCCTTTTCTGTCATTGTGACGCCTTCGATTGCACTAGAAAGACTTTCCAACTGAATTTAAGTCAAATTAAAGACGTCACCACGACAAACACGAAAACAGGAGCGGATTTAAAGGCGCCTGTCGGTATCCGCCACATGCAAGCGCCTTTTCTGTCATTGTGACGCCTTCGATTGCACTAGAAAGACTTTCCAACTGAATTTAAGCCAAATTAAAGACGTCACCACCAAATATACTAATAAAGGAGCAGATTTAAAGGCGCCTGTCGGTATCCGCCACATGCAAGCGCCTTTTTTGTCATTGTGACGCCTTCGATTGCACTAGAAAGACTTTCCAACTGAATTTCAGCCAAATTAAAACGTCACCACCACAAATACTAATAATGGAGAGGATTTAAAGGCGCCTGCCGGTATCCGCCACATGCAAGCGCCTTTTGTCGTCATTGTGAATCCTTTGATTGCACTATAAAGACGTTCCAACTGAATTTAAGCCAAATTCAAGACGTCACCACCACAAACACGAAAAAAGAAACGGATTTAGAGGCGCCTGCCGGTATCCGCCACATGCAAGCGCCTCTTTTGTCATTGTGACGCCTTCGATTGCACTAGAAACACGTTCCCACTGAATTTAGGCCAATTTAAAGACGTCACCACCACAAACACGAAAACATGAGCGGATTTAAAGGCGCCTGTCGGTATCCGCCACATGCAAGCGCCTTTTCTGTCATTGTGACGGCTTCGATTGCACTAGAAAGACTTTCCAACTGAATTTAAGTCAAATTAAAGACGTCACCACGACAAACACGAACTCAGGAGCAGATTTAAAGGCGCCTGCCGGTATCCGCCACATGCAAGCGGCTTTTCTGTCATTGTGACGGCTTCGATTGCACTAGAAAGACGTTCCAACTGAATTTAAGCCAAATTAAAGACGTCACCACTACAAACACGACAAGAGAAGCGGATTTAGAGGCGCCTGCCGGTATCCGCCACATGCAAGCGCCTTTTCTGTCATTGTGACGCCTTCGATTGCACTAGACAGATGTTCCAACTGAATTTAAGTCAGATTAAAGAAGTCACCACGATAAACACGACAAAAATGGCGGTTTTAAAGGCGCCTGCCGGTATCCGCCACATGCAAGCGGCTTTTCTGTCATTGTGACGGCTTCGATTGCACTAGAAAGACTTGCCAACCGAATTTAAGCCAAATTAAAGACGTCACCACGACAAAGACGAAAAAAGGAGCGGATTTAAAGGCGCCTGTCGGTATCCGCCACATGCAAGCGCCTTTATTGTCATTGTGACGCCTTCGATTGCACTAGAAAGACTTGCCAACCGAATTTAAGCCAAATTAAAGACGTCACCACGACAAAGACGAAAAAAGGAGCGGATTTAAAGGCGCCTGCCGGTGTCCGCCACATGGAAGCGCCTTTTGTCGTCATTGTGAATCCTTTGATTGCACTAGAAAGACGTTCCAACTGAATTTAAGCCAAATTCAAGACGTCACCACCACAAACACGAAAAAAGAAACGGATTTAGAGGCGCCTGCCGGTATCCGCCACATGCAAGCGCCTCTTTTTGTCATTGTGACGCCTTCGATTGCACTAGAAAGACTTTCCAACTAAATTTAAGCCAAATTAAAGACGTCACCACCACAAATACTAATAAAGGAGCGGATTTAAAGGCGCCTGTCGGTATCCGCCACATGCAAGCGCCTTTTTTGTCATTGTGACGCCTTCGATTGCAGTAGAAAGACTTTCCAACTGAATTTCAGCCAAATTAAAACGTCACCACCACAAATACTAATAATGGAGAGGATTTAAAGGCGCCTGCCGGTGTCCGCCACATGGAAGCGCCTTTTGTCGTCATTGTGAATCCTTTGATTGCACTAGAAAGACGTTCCAACTGAATTTAAGCCAAATTCAAGACGTCACCACCACAAACACGAAAAAAGAAACGGATTTAGAGGCGCCTGCCGGTATCCGCCACATGCAAGCGCCTCTTTTGTCATTGTGACGCCTTCGATTGCACTAGAAAGACTTTCCAACTGAATTTAAGTCAAATTAAAGACGTCACCACCACAAATACTAACAAGGGAGCGGATTTAAAGGCGCCTGTCGGTATCCGCCACATGCAAGCGCCTTTTCTGTCATTGTGACGCCTTCGATTGCACTAGAAAGACTTTCCAACTGAATTTAAGCTATATTAAAGACGTCACCACGACAAACACGACAAAAATGGCGGATTTAAAGGCGCCTGCCGGTATCCGCCACATGCAAGCGGCTTTTCTGTCATTGTGACGGCTTCGATTGCACTAGAAAGACTTTCCAACTGAATTTAAGTCAAATTAAAGACGTCACCACGACAAACACGAACTCAGGAGCAGATTTAAAGGCGCCTGCCGGTATCCGCCACATGCAAGCGGCTTTTCTGTCATTGTGACGCCTTCGATTGCACTAGAAAGACGTTCCAACTGAATTTAAGCCAAATTAAAGACGTCACCACGACAAACACGAAAAAAGGAGCGGACTTAAAGGCTCCTGCCGCCATCCGCCACATGGAAGCGCCTTTTTTGTCACTGTGACGCCTTCGATTTCACTAGAAAGACGTTCCAACTGAATTTAAGCCAAATTCAAGACGTCACCACCACAAACACGAAAAGAGAAGCGGATTTAGAGGCGCCTGCCGGTATCCGCCACATGCAAGCGCCTTTTCTGTCATTGTGACGCCTTCGATTGCACTAGACAGATGTTCCAACTGAATTTAAGCTAAATTAAAGACGTCACCACGACAAAAATGGCGGATTTAAAGGCGCCTGCCGGTATCCGCCACATGGAAGCGCCTTTTTTGTCACTGTGACGCCTTCGATTGCACTATAAAGACGTTCCAACTGAATTTAAACCAAAGTAAAGACGTCACCACAACAAATACTAACAAGGGAGCGGATTTAAAGGCGCCTGCCGGTATCCGCCACATGCAAGCGCCTTTTTTGCCATTGTGACGCCTTCGATTGCACTAGAATGACGTTCCAACTGAATTTAAGCCAAATTAAAGACGTCACCACCACAAACACGAAAACAGGAGCGGATTTAAAGGCGCCTGCCGCTATCCGCCACATGGAAGCGCCTTTTTTGTCATTCTGACGACTTCGATTGCACTATAAAGACGTTCCAACTGAATTTAAGCCAAATTAAAGACGTCACCACCACAAATACTAATAAAGGAGCGGATTTAAAGGCGCCTGCCGGAATCCGCCACATGCAAGCGCCTTTTGTTGTCATTGTGACGCCTTCGATTGCACTAGAAAGACGTTCCAACTGAATTTAAACCAAAGTAAAGACGTCACCACCACAAATACCAACAAGGGAGCGGATTTAAAGGCGCCTGCCGGTATCCGCCACATGGAAGCGCCTTTTGTCGTCATTGTGACGCCTTTGATTGCACTATAAAGACGTTCCAACTGAATTTAAGCCAAATTCAAGACGTCACCACCACAAACACGAAAAAAGAAGCGGATTTAGAGGCGCCTGTCAGTATCCGCCACATGCAAGCGCCTTTTTTGTCATTCTGACGCCTTCGATTGCACTAGAATGACGTTCCAACTGAATTTAAGCCAAATCTAAAGACGTCACCACGACAAACACGAAAACAGAAGCGGATTTAAAGGCGCCTGCCGCTATCCGCCACATGGAAGCGCCTTTTGTCGTCATTGTGACGCCTTCGATTGCACTAGAAAGACGTTCCAACTGAATTTAAGCCAAATTAAAGACGTGACCACCACAAACACGAAAAAAGAAGCGGATTTAGAGGCGCCTGCCGGTATCCGCCACATGCAAGCGCCTTTTTTTGTCATTGTGACACCTTCGATTGCACTAGAAAGACTTTCCAACTGAATTTAAGTCAAATTAAAGACGTCACCACGACAAACACGAAAACAGGAGCGGATTTAAAGGCGCCTGTCGGTATCCGCCACATGCAAGCGCCTTTTTTGTCATTGTGACGCCTTCGATTGCACTAGAAACACGTTTTAACTGAATTTAAGCCAAATTAAAGACGTCACCACCACAAACACGAAAAAAGAAGCGGATTTAGAGGCGCCTGCCGGTATCCGCCACATGGAAGCGCCTTTTTTGTCACTGTGGCGCCTTCGATTGCACTAGAAAGACGTTCCAACTGAATTTAAGCCAAATTAAAGACGTCACCACCACAAATACTAATAAAGGAGCGGATTTAAAGGCGCCTGTCGGTATCCGCCACATGCAAGCGCCTTTTTTGTCATTGTGACACCTTCGATTGCACTAGAAAGACGTTCCAACTGAATTTAAGCCAAATTAAAGACGTCACCACCACAAACACGAAAAAAGGAGCGGATTTAAAGGCGCCTGTCGGTATCCGCCACATGCAAGCGTCTTTTGTTGTCATTGTGACGCGTTCGATTGCACTAGAAAGACGTTCCAACTGAATTTAAACCAAAGTAAAGACGTCACCACCACAAATACTAACAAGGGAGCGGATTTAAAGGCGCCTGCCGGTATCCGCCACATGGAAGCGCCTTTTGTCGTCATTGTGACGCCTTTGATTGCACTATAAAGACGTTCCAACTGAATTTAAGCCAAATTCAAGACGTCACCACCACAAACACGAAAAAAGAAGCGGATTTAAAGGCGCCTGTCGGTATCCGCCACATGGAAGCGCCTTTTTTGCCATTGTGACGCCTTCGATTGCACTAGAATGACGTTCCAACTTAATTTAAGCCAAATTAAAGACGTCACCACGACAAACACGAAAACAGGAGCGGATTTAAAGGCGCCTGCCGCTATCCGCCACATGGAAGCGCCTTTTTTGTCATTCTGACGACTTCGATTGCACTAGAAAGACGTTCCAACTGAATTTAAGCCAAATTAAAGACGTCACCACCACAAATACTAATAAAGGAGCGGATTTAAAGGCGCCTGCCGGAATCCGCCACATGCAAGCGCCTTTTGTTGTCATTGTGACGCCTTCGATTGCACTAGAAAGACGTTCCAACTGAATTTAAACCAAAGTAAAGACGTCACCACCACAAATACTAACAAGGGAGCGGATTTAAAGGCGCCTGCCGGTATCCGCCACATGGAAGCGCCTTTTGTCGTCATTGTGACGCCTTTGATTGCACTATAAAGACGTTCCAACTGAATTTAAGCCAAATTCAAGACGTCACCACCACAAACACGAAAAAAGAAGCGGATTTAGAGGCGCCTGTCGGTATCCGCCACATGCAAGCGCCTTTTTTGCCATTGTGACGCCTTCGATTGCACTAGAATGACGTTCCAACTGAATTTAAGCCAAATTAAAGACGTCACCACGACAATCACGAAAACAGAAGCGGATTTAAAGGCGCCTGCCGCTATCCGCCACATGGAAGCGCCTTTTTTGTCATTCTGACGACTTCGATTGCACTAGAAAGACGTTCCAACTGAATTTAAGCCAAATTAAAGACGTCACCACCACAAATACTAATAAACGAGCGGATTTAAAGGCGCCTGCCGGTATCCGCCACATGGAAGCGCCTTTTGTTGTCATTGTGACGCCTTCGATTGCACTAGAAAGACGTTCCAACTGAATTTAAACCAAAGTAAAGACGTCACCACAACAAATACTAATAATGGAGAGGATTTAAAGGCGCCTGCCGGTATCCGCCACATGGAAGCGCCTTTTGTCGTCATTGTGACGCCTTCGATTGCACTAGAAAGACGTTCCAACTGAATTTAAGCCAAATTCAAGACGTCACCAACACAAACACGAAAAAAGAAGCGGATTTAAAGGCGCCTGCCGGTATCCGCCACATGCAAGCGCCTTTTTTGTCATTGTGACGCCTTCGATTGCACTAGAAACACGTTTTAACTGAATTTAAGCCAAATTAAAGACGTGACCACCACAAACACGAAAAAAGAAGCGGATTTAGAGGCGCCTGCCGGTATCCGCCACATGCAAGCGCCTTTTTTTTGTCATTGTGACGCCTTCGATTGCACTAGAAAGACTTTCCAACTGAATTTAAGTCAAATTAAAGACGTCACCACGACAAACACGAAAACAGGAGCGGATTTAAAGGCGCCTGTCGGTATCCGCCACATGCAAGCGCCTTTTTTGTCATTGTGACGCCTTCGATTGCACTAGAAACACGTTTTAACTGAATTTAAGCCAAATTAAAGACGTCACCACCACAAACACGAAAAAAGAAGCGGATTTAGAGGCGCCTGCCGGTATCCGCCACATGGAAGCGCCTTTTTTGTCACTGTGGCGCCTTCGATTGCACTAGAAAGACGTTCCAACTGAATTTAAGCCAAATTAAAGACGTCACCACCACAAATACTAATAAAGGAGCGGATTTAAAGGCGCCTGTCGGTATCCGCCACATGCAAGCGCCTTTTGTTGTCATTGTGACGCGTTCGATTGCACTAGAAAGACGTTCCAACTGAATTTAAACCAAAGTAAAGACGTCACCACAACAAATACTAATAATGGAGAGGATTTAAAGGCGCCTGCCGGAATCGGCCACATGGAAGCGCCTTTTGTCGTCATTGTGACGCCTTCGATTGCACTAGAAAGACGTTCCCACTGAATTTAGGCCAATTTAAAAACGTCACCACGACAAACACGAAAAAAGAAGCGGATTGAAAGGCGCCTGTCGGTATCCGCCACATGCAAGCGCCTTTATTGTCATTGTGACGCCTTCGATTGCACTAGAAAGACGTTCCAAATGAATTTCAGCCAAATTCAAGACGTCACCACGACAAACACGAAAAAAGAAGCGGATTTAGAGGCGCCTGCCGGTATCCGCCACATGCAAGCGCCTTTTTCGCCATTCTGACGCCTTCGATTGCACTAGAATGACGTTCCAACTGAATTTAAGGCAAATTAAAGACGTCACCACGACAAACACGAAAAAAGAAGCGGATTTAGAGGCGCCTGCCGGTATCCGCCACATGCAAGCGCCTTTTTTGCCATTGTGACGGCTTTGATTGCACTAGAATGACGTTCCAACTGAATTTAAGCCAAATTAAAGACGTCACCACGACAAACACGAAAAAAGAAGCGGATTTAAAGGCGCCTGCCGGAATCCGCCACATGCAAGCGCCTTTTGTTGCCATTGTGACGCCTTCGATTGCACTAGAATGACGTTCCAACTGAATTTAAGCCAAATTAAAGACGTCACCACGACAAACACGAAAACAGGAGCGGATTTAAAGGCGCCTGCCGCTATCCGCCACATGGAAGCGCCTTTTGTCGTCATTGTGACGCCTTTGATTGCACTAGAAAGACTTTCCAACTGAATTTAAGCCAAATTCAAGACGTCACCACGACAAAGACGAAAAAAGAAGCGGATTTAGAGGCGCCTGCCGGTATCCGCCACATGCAAGCGCCTTTTGTTGTCATTGTGACGCCTTCGATTGCACTAGAAAGACGTTCCAACTGAATTTAAACCAAAGTAAAGACGTCACCACCACAAATACTAACAAGGGAGCGGATTTAAAGGCGCCTGCCGGTATCCGCCACATGGAAGCGCCTTTTGTCGTCATTGTGACGCCTTTGATTGCACTATAAAGACGTTCCAACTGAATTTAAGCCAAATTAAAGACGTCACCACCACAAATACTAATAAAGGAGCGGATTGAAAGGCGCCTGCCGGTATCCGCCACATGGAAGCGCCTTTTGTCGTCATTGTGACGCCTTCGATTGCACTAGAAAGACGTTCCAACTGAATTTAAGCCAAATTCAAGACGTCACCAACACAAACACGAAAAAAGAAGCGGATTTAAAGGCGCCTGCCGGTATCCGCCACATGGAAGCGCCTTTTGTCGTCATTGTGACGCCTTCGATTGCACTAGAAAGACGTTCCAACTGAATTTAAGCCAAATTCAAGACGTCACCAACACAAACACGAAAAAAGAAGCGGATTTAAAGGCGCCTGCCGGTATCCGCCACATGCAAGCGCCTTTTTTTTGTCATTGTGACGCCTTCGATTGCACTAGAAACACGTTTTAACTGAATTTAAGCCAAATTAAAGACGTGACACCACACAAACACGAAAAAAGAAGCGGATTTAGAGGCGCCTGCCGGTATCCGCCACATGCAAGCGCCTTTTTTTTGTCATTGTGACGCCTTCGATTGCACTAGAAAGACTTTCCAACTGAATTTAAGTCAAATTAAAGACGTCACCACGACAAACACGAAAACAGGAGCGGATTTAAAGGCGCCTGTCGGTATCCGCCACATGGAAGCGCCTTTTTTGTCACTGTGGCGCCTTCGATTGCACTAGAAAGACGTTCCAACTGAATTTAAGCCAAATTAAAGACGTCACCACCACAAATACTAATAAAGGAGCGGATTTAAAGGCGCCTGTCGGTATCCGCCACATGCAAGCGCCTTTTTTGTCATTGTGACACCTTCGATTGCACTAGAAAGACGTTCCAACTGAATTTAAGCCAAATTAAAGACGTCACCACCACAAACACGAAAAAAGGAGCGGATTTAAAGGCGCCTGTCGGTATCCGCCACATGCAAGCGCCTTTTGTTGTCATTGTGACGCGTTTCGATTGCACTAGAAAGACGTTCCCAACTGAATTTAGGCCAATTAAAGACGTCACCACGACAAACACGAAAAAAGAAGCGGATTTAAAGGCGCCTGCCGGAATCCGCCACATGGAAGCGCCTTTTGTCGTCATTGTGACGCCTTCGATTGCACTAGAAAGACGTTCCCACTGAATTTAAGCCAATTAAAAACGTCACCACGACAAACACGAAAAAAGAAGCGGATTTAAAGGCGCCTGTCGGTATCCGCCACATGCAAGCGCCTTTTTCTGTCATTGTGACGCCTTCGATTGCACTAGAAAGACGTTCCAACTGAATTTAAGCCAAATTCAAGACGTCACCACGACAAACACGAAAAAAGAAGCGGATTTAGAGGCGCCTGCCGGTATCCGCCACATGCAAGCGCCTTTTTTGTCATTGTGACGCCTTCGATTGCACTAGAAAGACGTTCCAACTGAATTTAAGCCAAATTCAAAGACGTCACCACGACAAAGACGAAAAAAGAAGCGGATTTAGAGGCGCCTGCCGGTATCCGCCACATGCGAGCGCCTTTTTTGTCATTGCGACGCCTTCGATTGCACTAGAAAAAAGTTCCAACTGAATTTAAGCCAAATTAAAGACGTCACCACCACAAACACGAAAAAGAAGCGGATTTAGAGGCGCCTGCCGGTATCCGCCACATGCAAGCGCCTTTTGTTGTCATTGTGACGCCTTCGATTGCACTAGAAAGACGTTCCAACTGAATTTAAGCCAAATTAAAGACGTCACCACGACAAACACGAAAAAGAAGCGGATTTAAAGGCGCCTGCCGGTATCCGCCACATGCAAGCGCCTTTTTTGTCATTGTGACGCCTTCGATTGCACTAGAAAGACGTTCCAACTGAATTTAAGCCAAATTAAAGACGTCACCACCACAAATACTAATAAACGAGCGGATTTAAAGGCGCCTGTCGGTATCCGCCACATGCAAGCGCCTTTTTTGTCATTGTGACGCCTTCGATTGCACTAGAAAGACGTTCCAACTGAATTTAAGCCAATTAAAGACGTCACCACCACAAATACTAACAAGGGAGCGGATTTAAAGGCGCCTGCCGGTATCCGCCACATGGAAGCGCCTTTTTGTCGTCATTGTGACGCCTTTCGATTGCACTAGAAAGACGTTCCAACTGAATTTAAGCCAAATTCAAGACGTCACCACCACAAACACGAAAAAAGAAGCGGATTTAAAGGCGCCTGCCGCTATCCGCCACATGCAAGCGCCTTTTTTGTCATTGTGACGCCTTCGATTGCACTAGAAAGACGTTCCAACTGAAATTTAAGCCAAATTAAAGACGTCACCACCACAAATACTAATAAAGGAGCGGATTTAAAGGCGCCTGTCGGTATCCGCCACATGCAAGCGCCTTTTTTGTCATTGTGACGCCTTCGATTGCACTAGAAAGACGTTCCAACTGAATTTAAGCCAAATTAAAGACGTCACCACGACAAACACGAAAAAAGGAGCGGATTTAAAGGCGCCTGCCGGTATCCGCCACATGCAAGCGCCTTTTTTGTCATTGTGACGCCTTCGATTGCACTAGAAAGACGTTCCAACTGAATTTAAGCCAAATTAAAGACGTCACCACGACAAACACGAAAAAAGGAGCGGATTTAAAGGCGCCTGCCGGTATCCGCCACATGCAAGCGCCTTTTTGTCATTGTGACGCCTTCGATTGCACTAGAAAGACTTTCCAACTGAATTTAAGCCAAATTAAAGACGTCACCACGACAAACACGAAAACAGGAGCGGATTTAAAGGCGCCTGCCGGTATCCGCCACATGCAAGCGCCTTTTTTGTCATTGTGACGCCTTCGATTGCACTAGAAAGACTTTCCAACTGAATTTAAGCCAAATTAAAGACGTCACCACGACAAACACGAAAAAAGGAGCGGATTTAGAGGCGCCTGCCGGTATCCGCCACATGCAAGCGCCTTTTTTGTCATTGTGACGCCTTCGATTGCACTAGAAAGACGTTCCAACTGAATTTAAGCCAAATTAAAGACGTCACCACCACAAATACTAATAAAGGAGCGGATTTAAAGGCGCCTGCCGGTATCCGCCACATGCAAGCGCCTTTTTTGTCATTGTGACGCCTTCGATTGCACTAGAAAGACGTTTCCAACTGAATTTAAACCAAAGTAAAGACGTCACCACCACAAATACTAAAAGGGAGCGGATTTAAAGGCGCCTGCCGGTATCCGCCACATGGAAGCGCCTTTTGTCGTCATTGTGACGCCTTCGATTGCACTAGAAAGACGTTCCAACTGAATTTAAGCCAAATTAAAGACGTCACCACGACAAACACGAAAAAAGAAGCGGATTTAGAGGCGCCTGTCGGTATCCGCCACATGCAAGCGCCTTTTTTGCCATTGTGACGCCTTCGATTGCACTAGAAAGACGTTCCAACTGAATTTAAGCCAAATTAAAGACGTCACCACGACAAACACGAAAACAGAAGCGGATTTAAAGGCGCCTGCCGCTATCCGCCACATGGAAGCGCCTTTTTTGTCATTGTGACGCCTTCGATTGCACTAGAAAGACGTTCCAACTGAATTTAAGCCAAATTAAAGACGTCACCACCACAAATACTAATAAGGAGCGGATTTAAAGGCGCCTGCCGGTATCCGCCACATGGAAGCGCCTTTTGTTGTCATTGTGACGCCTTCGATTGCACTAGAAAGACGTTCCAACTGAATTTAAAGCCAAAGTAAAGACGTCACCACAACAAATACTAATAAGGAGAGGATTTAAAGGCGCCTGCCGGTATCCGCCACATGGAAGCGCCTTTTTTTGTCATTGTGACGCCTTCGATTGCACTAGAAAGACGTTCCAACTGAATTTAAGCCAAATTAAAGACGTCACCACGACAAACACGAAAAAAGGAGCGGATTTAAAGGCGCCTGTCGGTATCCGCCACATGCAAGCGCCTTTTTTGTCATTGTGACGCCTTCGATTGCACTAGAAACACGTTTTAACTGAATTTAAGCCAAATTAAAGACGTCACCACCACAAACACGAAAAAAGAAGCGGATTTAGAGGCGCCTGCCGGTATCCGCCACATGGAAGCGCCTTTTTTGTCACTGTGACGCCTTCGATTGCACTAGAAAGACGTTCCAACTGAATTTAAGCCAAATTAAAGACGTCACCACCACAAATACTAATAAAGGAGCGGATTTAAAGGCGCCTGTCGGTATCCGCCACATGCAAGCGCCTTTTTTGTCATTGTGACGCCTTCGATTGCACTAGAAAGACGTTCCAACTGAATTTAAGCCAAATTAAAGACGTCACCACCACAAACACGAAAAAGGAGCGGATTTAAAGGCGCCTGTCGGTATCCGCCACATGCAAGCGCCTTTTGTTGTCATTGTGACGCCTTCGATTGCACTAGAAAGACGTTCCAACTGAATTTAAGCCAAAGTAAAGACGTCACCACAACAAATACTAATAATGGAGAGGATTTAAAGGCGCCTGCCGGTATCCGCCACATGGAAGCGCCTTTTTGTCGTCATTGTGACGCCTTCGATTGCACTAGAAAGACGTTCCCACTGAATTTAGGCCAATTAAAAGACGTCACCACGACAAACACGAAAAAAGAAGCGGATTGAAAGGCGCCTGTCGGTATCCGCCACATGCAAGCGCCTTTTCTGTCATTGTGACGCCTTCGATTGCACTAGAAAGACGTTCCAACTGAATTTAAGCCAAATTAAAGACGTCACCACGACAAACACGAAAAAAGAAGCGGATTTAGAGGCGCCTGCCGGTATCCGCCACATGCAAGCGCCTTTTTTGTCATTGTGACGCCTTCGATTGCACTAGAAAGACGTTCCAACTGAAACTTAAGCCAAATTAAAGACGTCACCACCACAAATACTAATAAAGGAGCGGATTTAAAGGCGCCTGTCGGTATCCGCCACATGCAAGCGCCTTTTTTGTCATTGTGACGCCTTCGATTGCACTAGAAAGACGTTCCAACTGAATTTAAGCCAAATTAAAGACGTCACCACGACAAACACGAATAAAGGAGCGGATTTAAAGGCGCCTGCCGGTATCCGCCACATGCAAGCGCCTTTTTTGTCATTGTGACGCCTTCGATTGCACTAGAAAGACGTTCCAACTGAATTTAAACCAAAGTAAAGACGTCACCACCACAAATACTAATAATGGAGAGGATTTAAAGGCGCCTGCCGGTATCCGCCACATGCAAGCGCCTTTTGTTGTCATTGTGACGCCTTCGATTGCACTAGAAAGACGTTCCAACTGAATTTAAGCCAAATTCAAGACGTCACCACACAAACACGAAAAAAGAAGCGGATTTAAAGGCGCCTGCCGGTATCCGCCACATGGAAGCGCCTTTTTGTCGTCATTGTGACGCCTTCGATTGCACTAGAAAGACGTTCCAACTGAATTTAAGCCAAATTAAAGACGTCACCACGACAAACACGAAAAAAGAAGCGGATTTAGAGGCGCCTGCCGGTATCCGCCACATGCAAGCGCCTTTTTGTCATTGTGACGCCTTCGATTGCACTAGAAAGACGTTCCAACTGAATTTAAGCCAATTAAAAGACGTCACCACGACAAACACGAAAAAAGAAGCGGATTTAAAGGCGCCTGCCGGTATCCGCCACATGCAAGCGCCTTTTCTGTCATTGTGACGCCTTCGATTGCACTAGAAATGACGTTCCAACTGAATTTAAGCCAAATTAAAGACGTCACCACGACAAACACGAAAAAGAAGCGGATTTAAAGGCGCCTGTCGGTATCCGCCACATGCAAGCGCCTTTTTCTGTCATTGTGACGCCTTCGATTGCACTAGAAAGACTTTCCAACTGAATTTAAGCCAAATTAAAGACGTCACCACCACAAATACGAAAAAAGAGCGGATTTAAAGGCGCCTGTCGGTATCCGCCACATGCAAGCGCCTTTTTTGTCATTGTGACGCCTTCGATTGCACTAGAAAGACGTTCCAACTGAATTTACGTCAAATTAAAGACGTCACCACCACAAATACTAACAAGGAGCGGATTTAAAGGCGCCTGCCGGTATCCGCCACATGCAAGCGCCTTTTTTGTCATTGTGACGCCTTCGATTGCACTAGAAAGACGTTCCAACTGAATTTAAGCCAAATTAAAGACGTCACCACCACAAATACTAAAAGGGAGCGGATTTAAAGGCGCCTGCCGGTATCCGCCACATGCAAGCGCCTTTTGTGTCATTGTGACGCCTTCGATTGCACTAGAAAGACGTTCCAACTGAATTTAAGCCAAATTAAAGACGTCACCACCACAAACACGAAAAAAGAAGCGGATTTAGAGGCGCCTGTCGGTATCCGCCACATGCAAGCGCCTTTTTTGTCATTGTGACGCCTTCGATTGCACTAGAAAGACGTTCCAACTGAATTTAAGCCAAATTAAAGACGTCACCACGACAAACACGAAAAAAGAAGCGGATTTAAAGGCGCCTGCCGCTATCCGCCACATGGAAGCGCCTTTTTTGTCATTGTGACGCCTTCGATTGCACTAGAAAGACGTTCCAACTGAATTTAAACCAAATTAAAGACGTCACCACCACAAATACAATAAAGAGCGGATTTAAAGGCGCCTGCCGGTATCCGCCACATGCAAGCGCCTTTTTTGTCATTGTGACGCCTTCGATTGCACTAGAAAGACGTTCCAACTGAATTTAAGCCAAATTAAAGACGTCACCACCACAAATACTAATAAAGAGCGGATTTAAAGGCGCCTGTCGGTATCCGCCACATGCAAGCGCCTTGTTTTGTCATTGTGACGCCTTTGATTGCACTAGAAAGACGTTCCAACTGAATTTAAGCCAAATTAAAGACGTCACCACCACAAACACGAAAAAACGGAGCGGATTTAAAGGCGCCTGCCGGTATCCGCCACATGCAAGCGCCTTTTGTCTGTCATTGTGACGCCTTCGATTGCACTAGAAAGACGTTCCAACTGAATTTAAGCCAAAGTAAAGACGTCACCACCACAAACACTAAAAGGAGCGGATTTAAAGGCGCCTGCCGGTATCCGCCACATGGAAGCGCCTTTTGTCGTCATTGTGACGCCTTCGATTGCACTAGAAAGACGTTCCAACTGAATTTAAGCCAAATTCAAGACGTCACCACCACAAACACGAAAAAAGAAGCGGATTTAAGGCGCCTGCCGGTATCCGCCACATGCAAGCGCCTTTTTTGTCATTGTGACGCCTTCGATTGCACTAGAAAGACGTTTTCAACTGAATTTAAGCCAAATTCAAGACGTCACCACCACAAACACGAAAAAAGAAGCGGATTTAAAGGCGCCTGCCGGTATCCGCCACATGCAAGCGCCTTTTTTTGTCATTGTGACGCCTTCGATTGCACTAGAAAGACGTTCCAACTGAATTTAAGCCAAATTAAAGACGTCACCACGACAAACACGAAAAAAGGAGCGGATTTAAAGGCGCCTGCCGGTATCCGCCACATGCAAGCGCCTTTTTTGTCATTGTGACGCCTTCGATTGCACTAGAAAGACGTTCCAACTGAATTTAAGCCAAATTAAAGACGTCACCACGACAAACACGAAAAAAGGAGCGGATTTAAAGGCGCCTGCCGGTATCCGCCACATGCAAGCGCCTTTTTTGTCATTGTGACGCCTTCGATTGCACTAGAAAGACGTTCCAACTGAATTTAAGCCAAATTAAAGACGTCACCACGACAAACACGAAAAAAGAAGCGGATTTAAAGGCGCCTGCCGGTATCCGCCACATGCAAGCGCCTTTTCTGTCATTGTGACGCCTTCGATTGCACTAGAAAGACTTTCCAACTGAATTTAAGCAAATTAAAGACGTCACCACGACAAACACGAAAAAGGAGCGGATTTAAAGGCGCCTGCCGGTATCCGCCACATGCAAGCGCCTTTTTGTCATTGTGACGCCTTCGATTGCACTAGAAAGACGTTCCAACTGAATTTAAGCCAAATTAAAGACGTCACCACCACAAATACTAAAAGGGAGCGGATTTAAAGGCGCCTGCCGGTATCCGCCACATGCAAGCGCCTTTTGTTGTCATTGTGACGCCTTCGATTGCACTAGAAAGACGTTCCAACTGAATTTAAGCCAAAGTAAAGACGTCACCACAACAAATACTAATAAGGAGCGGATTTAAAGGCGCCTGCCGGTATCCGCCACATGGAAGCGCCTTTTTGTGTCATTGTGACGCCTTCGATTGCACTATAAAGACGTTCCAACTGAATTTAAGCCAAATTCAAGACGTCACCACCACAAACACGAAAAAAGAAGCGGATTTAGAGGCGCCTGCCGGTATCCGCCACATGCAAGCGCCTTTTGTCGTCATTGTGACGCCTTCGATTGCACTAGAAAGACGTTCCAACTGAATTTAAGCCAAATTAAAGACGTCACCACAACAAGACTAATAAGGAGAGGATTTAAAGGCGCCTGCCGGTATCCGCCACATGGAAGCGCCTTTTGTCGCCATTGTGACGCCTTCGATTGCACTAGAAAGACGTTCCAACTGAATTTAAGCCAAATTAAAGACGTCACCACCACAAACACGAAAAAAGAAGCGGATTTAGAGGCGCCTGTCGGTATCCGCCACATGCAAGCGCCATTTTTTTGTCATTGTGACGCCTTCGATTGCACTAGAAAGACTTTCCAACTGAATTTAAGTCAAATTAAAGACGTCACCACGACAAACACGAAAAAAGGAGCGGATTTAAATGCGCCTGTCGGTATCCGCCACATGCAAGCGCCTTTTTTGTCATTGTGACGCCTTCGATTGCACTAGAAAGACGTTCCAACTGAATTTAAGCCAAAATAAAGACGTCAACACCACAAATACTAAAAAGGAGCGGATTTAAAGGCGCCTGCCGGTATCCGCCACATGCAAGCGCCTTTTGTTGTCATTGTGACGCTTTCGATTGCACTAGAAAGACGTTTCAACTGAATTTAAGCCAAATTAAAAACGTCACCACCACAAACACGAAAAAAGAAGCGGATTTAGAGGCGCCTGCCGGTATCCGCCACATGCAAGCGCCTTTTTGTCATTCTGACGCCTTCGATTGCACTAGAAAGACTTTCCAACTGAATTTAAGCCAAATTAAAGACGTCACCACCACAAATACTAATAAAGGAGCGGATTTAAAGGCGCCTGCCGGTATCCGCCACATGCAAGCGCCTTTTGTTGTCATTGTGACGCCTTTCGATTGCACTAGAAAGACGTTCCAACTGAATTTAAGCCAAATTAAAGACGTCACCACCACAAACACGAAAAAAGAAGCGGATTTAGAGGCGCCTGCCGGTATCCGCCACATGCAAGCGCCTTTTGTCGTCATTGTGACGTCTTCGATTGCACTAGAAAGACGTTCCAACTGAATTTAAGCTGAATTAAAGACGTCACCACGACAAACACGACAAAAATGGCGGATTTAAAGGCGCCTGCGGATCCGCACATGCAAGCGGCTTTTCTGTCATTGTGACGCCTTCGATTGCACTAGAAAGACGTTTCAATGAATTTAAAGCCAAATTAAAGACGTCACCACCACAAACACGAAAAAAGAAGCGGATTTAGAGGCGCCTGCCGGTATCCGCCACATGGAAGCGCCTTTTTTGTCATTGTGACGCCTTCGATTGCACTAGAAAGACGTTCCAACTGAATTTAAGCCAAATTAAAGACGTCACCACGACAAAGACGAAAACAGGAGCGGATTTAGAGGCGCCTGCCGGTATCCGCCACATGGAAGCGCCTTTTGTCGTCATTGTGACGCCTTTGATTGCACTATAATGACGTTCCAACTGAATTTAAGCCAAATTCAAGACGTCACCACCACAATCACGAAAAAAGAAGCGGATTTAGAGGCGCCTGCCGGTATCCGCAACATGGAAGCGCCTTTTGTCGTCATTGTGACGCCTTTGATTGCACTAGAAAGACGTTCCAACTGAATTTAAGCCAAATTCAAGACGTCACCACCACAAACACGAAAACAGGAGCGCATTTAAAGGCGCCTGTCGGTATCCGCCACATGGAAGCGCCTTTTTTGCCATTGTGACGCCTTCGATTGCACTAGAATGATTTTCCAACTGAGTTTAAGCCAAATTAAAGACGTCACCACGACAAACACGAAAAAAGAAGCGGATTTAAAGGCGCCTGCCGGTATCCGCCACATGGAAGCGCCTTTTTTGTCATTGTGACGCCTTCGATTGCACTAGACAGATGTTCCAACTGAATTTAAGCTAAATTAAAGACGTCACCACGACAAACACGACAAAAATGGCGGATTTAAAGGCGCCTGCCGGAATCCGCCACATGCAAGCGCCTTTTTTGTCATTGTGACGCCTTCGATTGCACTAGAAAGACTTTCCAACTGAATTTAAGCCAAATTAAAGACGTCACCACAACAAATACTAATAATGGAGAGGATTTAAAGGCGCCTGCCGGTATCCGCCACATGCAAGCGCCTTTTTTGTCATTCTGACGCCTTTGATTGCACTATAATGACGTTCCAACTGAATTTAAGCCAAATTCAAGACGTCACCACCACAAACACGAAAAAAGAAGCGGATTTAGAGGCGCCTGCCGGTATCCGCCACATGGAAGCGCCCTTTGTCGTCATTGTGACGCCTTTGATTGCACTAGAAAGACGTTCCAACTGAATTTAAGCCAAATTCAAGACGTCACCACCACAAACACGAAAAAAGAAGCGGATTTAGAGGCGCCTGCCGGTATCCGCCACATGCAAGCGCCTTTTTGTCATTGTGACGCCTTCGATTGCACTAGAAAGACGTTTTAACTGAATTTAAGCCAAATTAAAGACGTCACCACCACAACCACGAAAAAAGAAGCGGATTTAGAGGCGCCTGCCGGTATCCGCCACATGCAAGCGCCTTTTTTGTCATTGTGACGCCTTCGATTGTACTAGAAAGACGTTCCAACTGAATTTAAGCCAAATTAAAGACGTCACCACCACAAATACTAATAAAGGAGCGGATTTAAAGGCGCCAGTCGGTATCCGCCACATTCAAGCGCCTTTTTTGTCATTGTGACGCCTTCGATTGCACTAGACAGACGTTCCCACTGAATTTAGGCCAATTTAAAAACGTCACCACGACAAACACGAAAACAGAAGCGGATTTAAAGGCGCCTATCGGTATCCGCCACATGCAAGCGCCTTTTCTGTCATTGTGACGCCTTCGATTGTACTAGAAAGACGTTCCAACTGAATTTAAGCCAAATTAAAGACGTCACCACCACAAATACTAATAAAGGAGCGGATTTAAAGGCGCCAGTCGGTATCTGCCACATGGAAGCGCCTTTTTTGTCATTGTGACGCCTTTGATTGCACTAGAAAGACGTTCCAACTGAATTTAAGCTAAATTCAAGACGTCACCACCACAAACACGAAAAAAGAAGCGGATTTAGAGGCGCCTGCCGGTATCCGCCACATGCAAGCGGCTTTTCTGTCATTGTGACGCATTCGATTGCACTAGAAAGATGTTCCAACTGAGGTTACGTCTAATTAAAGACGTCACCACCACAAATACTAACAAGGGAGCGGATTTAAAGGCGCCTGCCGGAATCCGCCACATGCAAGCGCCTTTTGTTGTCATTGTGACGCCTTTGATTGCACTAGAAAGACGTTCCAACTGAATTTAAGCCAAATTCAAGACGTCACCACCACAAACACGAAAAAAGAAGCGGATTTAGAGGCGCCTGCCGGTATCCGCCAAATGGAAGCGCCTTTTGTCGTCATTGTGACGCCTTTGATTGCACTAGAAAGACGTTCCAACTGAATTTAAGCCAAATTCAAGACGTCACCACCACAAACACGAAAAAAGAAGCGGATTTAGAGGCGCCTGTCGGTATCCGCCACATGGAAGCGCCTTTTTTGTCATTGTGACGCCTTCGATTGCACTAGAAAGACGTTTTAACTGAATTTAAGCCAAATTAAAGACGTCACCACCACAAACACGAAAAAAGAAGCGGATTTAGAGGCGCCTGTCGGTATCCGCCACATGCAAGCGCCTTTTTTTGTCATTGTGACGCCTTCGATTGCACTAGAAAGACGTTCCCACTGAATTTAGGCCAAATTCAAGACGTCACCACGACAAACACGAAAAAAGAAGCGGATTTAAAGGCGCCTGCCGGTATCCGCCACATGCAAGCGCCTTTTCTGTCATTGTGACGCCTTCGATTGCACTAGAAAGATGTTCCAACTGAGTTTACGTCTAATTAAAGACGTCACCACCACAAATACTAATAAAGGAGCGGATTTAGAGGCGCCTGCCGGTATCCGCCACATGGAAGCGCCTTTTGTCGTCATTGTGACGCCTTTGATTGCACTAGAAAGACGTTCCAACTGAATTTAAGCCAAATTCAAGACGTCACCACCACAAACACGAAAACAGGAGCGGATTTAAAGGCGCCTGTCGGTATCCGCCACATGCAAGCGCCTTTTTTGTCATTGTGACGCCTTCGATTGCACTAGAAAGACGTTCCAACTGAATTTAAGCCAAATTCAAGACGTCACCACCACAAATACTAATAAAGGAGCGGATTTAAAGGCGCCTGTCGGTATCCGCCACATGGAAGCGCCTTTTTTGTCATTGTGACGCCTTCGATTGCACTAGAAAGACGTTCCAACTGAATTTAAGCCAAATTAAAGACGTCACCACCACAAATACTAATAAAGGAGCGGATTTAAAGGCGCCTGTCGGTATCCGCCACAGGGAAGCGCCTTTTTTGTCATTGTGACGCCTTCGATTGCACTAGAAAGACGTTCCAACTGAATTTAAGCCACATTAAAGACGTCACCACGACAAACACGAAAAAAGGAGGGGATTGAAAGGCGCCTGCCGGTATCCGCCACATGGAAGCGCCTTTTGTCGCCATTGTGACGCCTTTGATTGCACTATAATGACGTTCCAACTGAACTGAAGCCAAATTCAAGACGTCACCACCACAAACACGAAAAAAGAAGCGGATTTAGAGGCGCCTGCCGGTATCCGCCAAATGGAAGCGCCTTTTGTCGTCATTGTGACGCCTTTGATTGCACTAGAAAGACGTTCCAACTGAATTTAAGCCAAATTCAAGACGTCACCACCACAAACACGAAAAAAGAAGCGGATTTAGAGGCGCCTGTCGGTATCCGCCACATGCAAGCGCCTTTTCTGTCATTGTGACGCCTTCGATTGCACTAGAAAGACTTTCCAACTGAATTTAAGTCAAATTAAAGACGTCACCACGACAAACACGAAAAAAGAAGCGGATTTAAAGGCGCCTGCCGCTATCCGCCACATGGAAGCGCCTTTTTTGTCATTGTGACGCCTTCGATTGCACTAGAAAAACATTCCAACTGAATTTAAGCTAAATTAAAGACGTCACCACGACCAACACGACAAAAATGGCGGATTTAAAGGCGCCTGCCGGTATCCGCCACATGCAAGCGGCTTTTCTGTCATTGTGACGGCTTCGATTGCACTAGAAAGACTTTGCAACTGAATTTAAGTCAAATTAAAGACGTCACCACGACAAACACGAAGACAGGAGCGGATTTAAAGGCGCCTGTCGGTATCCGCCACATGGAAGCGCCTTTTTTGTCATTGTGACGCCTTTGATTGCACTATAATGACGTTCCAACTGAATTTAAGTCAAATTCAAGACGTCACCACCACAAACACGAAAAAAGAAGCGGATTTAGAGGCGCCTGTCGGTATCCGCCACATGCAAGCGCCTTTTTTGTCATTGTGACGCCTTCGATTGCACTAGAAAGACGTTCCCACTGAATTTAGGCCAAATTAAAGACGTCACCACCACAAACACGAAAAAAGAAGCGGATTTAGAGGCGCCTGCCGGTATCCGCCACATGGAAGCGCCTTTTGTCGTCATTGTGACGCCTTTGATTGCACTAGAAAGAAGTTCCAACTGAATTTAAGCCAAATTCAAGACGTCACCACCACAAACACGAAAAAAGAAGCGGATTTAGAGGCGCCTGTCGGTATCCGCCACATGCAAGCGCCTTTTTTTGTCATTGTGACGCCTTCGATTGCACTAGAAAGACGTTCCCACTGAATTTAGGCCAAATTAAAGACGTCACCACCACAAACACGAAAAAAGAAGCGGATTTAGAGGCGCCTGTCGGTATCCGCCACATGGAAGCGCCTTTTCTGTCATTGTGACGCCTTCGATTGCACTAGAAAGACTTTCCAACTGAATTTAAGCTGAATTAAAGACATCACCACGACAAACACGACAAAAATGGTGGATTTAAAGGCGCCTGCCGGTATCCGCCACATGCAAGCGCCTTTTTTGCCATTGTGACGCCTTCGATTGCACTAGAACGACTTTCCAACTGAATTTAAGCCAAATTAAAGACGTCACCACGACAAACACGACAAAAATGGCGGATTTAGAGGCGCCTGCCGGTATCCGCCACATGGAAGCGCCTTTTTTGTCATTCTGACGCCTTCGATTGCACTAGAAAGACGTTCCAACTAAATTTAAGCCAAATTAAAGACGTCACCACCACAAATACTAATAAAGGAGCGGATTTAAAGGCGCCTGTCGGTATCCGCCACATGCAAGCGCCTTTATTGTCATTGTGACGCCTTCGATTGCACTAGAAAGACTTTCCAACTGAATTTAAGCCAAATTCAAGACGTCACCACGACAAACACGAAGACAGGAGCGGATTTAAAGGCGCCTGTCGGTATCCGCCACATGCAAGCGCCTTTTTTGTCATTGTGACGCCTTCGATTGCACTAGAAAGATGTTCCAACTGAGTTTACGTCTAATTAAAGACGTCACCACCACAAATACTAACAAGGGAGCGGATTTAAAGGCGCCTGCCGGAATCCGCCACATGCAAGCGCCTTTTGTTGTCATTGTGACGCCTTCGATTGCACTAGAAAGACTTTCCAACTGAATTTAAGCCAAATTAAAGACGTCACCACCACAAACACGAAAAAAGGAGGGGATTGAAAGGCGCCTGCCGGTATCCGCCACATGGAAGCGCCTTTTTTGTCATTGTGACGCCTTTGATTGCACTATAATGACGTTCCAACTGAATTTAAGCCAAATTCAAGACGTCACCACCACAAACACGAAAAAAGAAGCGGATTTAGAGGCGCCTGCCGGTATCCGCCACATGGAAGCGCCTTTTGTCGTCATTGTGACGCCTTTGATTGCACTAGAAAGACGTTCCAACTGAATTTAAGCCAAATTCAAGACGTCACCACAACAAATACTAATAATGGAGAGGATTTAAAGGCGCCTGCCGGTATCCGCCACACGGAAGCGCCTTTTGTCGTCATTGTGACGCCTTTGATTGCACTATAAAGACGTTCCAACTGAATTTAAGTCAAATTAAAGACGTCACCACCACAAATACTAATAAAGGAGCGGATTTAAAGGCGCCTGCCGGTATCCGCCACATGGAAGCGCCTTTTTTGTCATTGTGACGCCTTCGATTGCACTAGAAAGACGTTCCAACTAAATTTAAGCCAAATTAAAGACGTCACCACAACAAATACTAATAATGGAGAGGATTTAAAGGCGCCTGCCGGTATCCGCCACACGGAAGCGCCTTTTGTCGTCATTGTGACGCCTTTGATTGCACTATAAAGACGTTCCAAATGAATTTAAGTCAAATTAAAGACGTCACCACCACAAATACTAATAAAGGAGCGGATTTAAAGGCGCCTGTCGGTATCCGCCACATGCAAGCGCCTTTATTGTCATTGTGACGCCTTCGATTGCACTAGAAAGACTTTCCAACTGAATTTAAGCCAAATTAAAGACGTCACCACCACAAACACGAAAACAGGAGCGGATTTAAAGGCGCCTGTCGGTATCCGCCACATGCAAGCGCCTTTTTTGTCATTGTGACGCCTTCGATTGCACTAGAAAGACGTTCCAACTGAATTTAAGCCAAATTAAAGACGTCACCACGACAAACACGAAAAAAGGAGGGGATTGAAAGGCGCCTGCCGGTATCCGCCACATGGAAGCGCCTTTTGTCGCCATTGTGACGCCTTTGATTGCACTATAATGACGTTCCAACTGAACTGAAGCCAAATTCAAGACGTCACCACCACAAACACGAAAAAAGAAGCGGATTTAGAGGCGCCTGCCGGTATCCGCCAAATGGAAGCGCCTTTTGTCGTCATTGTGACGCCTTTGATTGCACTAGAAAGACGTTCCAACTGAATTTAAGCCAAATTCAAGACGTCACCACCACAAACACGAAAAAAGAAGCGGATTTAGAGGCGCCTGTCGGTATCCGCCACATGCAAGCGCCTTTTCTGTCATTGTGACGCCTTCGATTGCACTAGAAAGACGTTTTAACTGAATTTAAGCCAAATTAAAGACGTCACCACCACAATCACGAAAAAAGAAGCGGATTTAGAGGCGCCTGTCGGTATCCGCCACATGCAAGCGCCTTTTTTGTCATTGTGACGCCTTCGATTGCACTAGAAAAACGTTCCAACTGAATTTAAGCTAAATTAAAGACGTCACCACGACCAACACGACAAAAATGGCGGATTTAAAGGCGCCTGCCGGTATCCGCCACATGCAAGCGGCTTTTCTGTCATTGTGACGGCTTCGATTGCACTAGAAAGACTTTGCAACTGAATTTAAGTCAAATTAAAGACGTCACCACGACAAACACGAAGACAGGAGCGGATTTAAAGGCGCCTGTCGGTATCCGCCACATGCAAGCGCCTTTTTTGTCATTGTGACGCCTTCGATTGCACTAGAAAAACGGTCCAACTGAATTTAAACCAAAGTAAAACGTCACCACAACAAGTACTAATAATGGAGAGGATTTAAAGGCGCCTGCCGGTATCCGCCACATGGAAGCGCCTTTTGTCGCCATTGTGACGCCTTTGATTGCACTATAATGATGTTCCAACTGAATTGAAGCCAAATTCAAGACGTCACCACCACAAACACGAAAAAAGAAGCGGATTTAGAGGCGCCTGCCGGTATCCGCAACATGGAAGCGCCTTTTGTCGTCATTGTGACGCCTTTGATTGCACTAGAAAGAAGTTCCAACTGAATTTAAGCCAAATTCAAGACGTCACCACCACAAACACGAAAAAAGAAGCGGATTTAGAGGCGCCTGTCGGTATCCGCCACATGCAAGCGCCTTTTTTTGTCATTGTGACGCCTTCGATTGCACTAGAAAGACGTTCCCACTGAATTTAGGCCAAATTAAAGACGTCACCACCACAAACACGAAAAAAGAAGCGGATTTAGAGGCGCCTGTCGGTATCCGCCACATGGAAGCGCCTTTTCTGTCATTGTGACGCCTTCGATTGCACTAGAAAGACTTTCCAACTGAATTTAAGCTGAATTAAAGACATCACCACGACAAACACGACAAAAATGGCGGATTTAAAGGCGCCTGCCGGTATCCGCCACATGCAAGCGCCTTTTTTGCCATTGTGACGCCTTCGATTGCACTAGAACGACTTTCCAACTGAATTTAAGCCAAATTAAAGACGTCACCACGACAAACACGACAAAAATGGCGGATTTAAAGGCGCCTGCCGGTATCCGCCACATGGAAGCGCCTTTTTTGTCATTCTGACGCCTTCGATTGCACTAGAAAGACGTTCCAACTAAATTTAAGCCAAATTAAAGACGTCACCACCACAAATACTAATAAAGGAGCGGATTTAAAGGCGCCTGTCGGTATCCGCCACATGCAAGCGCCTTTATTGTCATTGTGACGCCTTCGATTGCACTATAAAGACTTTCCAACTGAATTTAAGCCAAATTCAAGACGTCACCACGACAAACACGAAGACAGGAGCGGATTTAGAGGCGCCTGCCGGTATCCGCCACATGCAAGCGCCTTTTCTGTCATTGTGACGCCTTCGATTGTACTAGAAAGACGTTCCAACTGAATTTAAGCCAAATTCAAGACGTCACCACCACAAACACGAAAAAAGAAGCGGATTTAGAGGCGCCTGTCGGTATCCGCCACATGCAAGCGCCTTTTCTGTCATTGTGACGCCTTCGATTGCACTAGAAAGACTTTCCAACTGAATTTAAGCCAAATTAAAGACGTCACCACCACAAATACTAATAAAGGAGCGGATTTAAAGGCGCCTGTCGGTATCCGCCACATGCAAGCGCCTTTATTGTCATTGTGACGCCTTCGATTGCACTATAAAGACTTTCCAACTGAATTTAAGTCAAATTAAAGACGTCACCACAACAAATACTAATAAAGGAGCGGATTTAAAGGCGCCTGTCGGTATCCGCCACATGCAAGCGCCTTTTCTGTCATTGTGACGCCTTCGATTGCACTATAAAGACGTTCCAACTGAATTTAAGCCAAATTCAAGACGTCACCACGACAAACACGAAAAAAGAAGCGGATTTAGAGGCGCCTGCAGGTCTCCGCCACATGGAAGCGACTTTTTTTGTCATTGTGACGCCTTTGATTGCACTAGAAAGACGTTCCAACTGAATTTAAGCCAAATTCAAGACGTCACCACCACAAACACGAAAACAGGAGCGGATTTAAAGGCGCCTGTCGGTATCCGCCACATGCAAGCGCCTTTTCTGTCATTGTGACGCCTTCGATTGCACTAGAAAGACTTGCCAACCGAATTTAAGCCAAATTAAAGACGTCACCACGACAAACACGAAAAAAGAAGCGGATTTAAAGGCGCCTGCCGCTATCCGCCACATGCAAGCGCCTTTTTTGTCATTGTGACGCCTTCGATTGCACTAGAAAGACGTTCCAACTGAATTTAAGCCAAATTAAAGACGTCACCACGACAAAGACGAAGACAGGAGCGGATTTAAAGGCGCCTGCCGCTATCCGCCACATGCAAGCGCCTTTTTTGTCATTGTGACGCCTTCGATTGCACTAGAAAAACGTTCCAACTGAATTTAAGCCAAATTAAAGACGTCACCACGACAAAGACGAAGACAGGAGCGGATTTAAAGGCGCCTGCCGGTATCCGCCACATGGAAGCGACTTTTGTGGCCATTGTGACGCCTTTGATTGCACTATAATGACGTTCCAACTGAATTTAAGCCAAATTCAAGACGTCACCACCACAAACACGAAAAAAGAAGCGGATTTAGAGGCGCCTGCCGGTATCCGCCACATGGAAGCGCCTTTTGTCGTCATTGTGACGCCTTTGATTGCACTAGAAAGACGTTCCAACTGAATTTAAGCCAAATTCAAGACGTCACCACCACAAACACGAAAAAAGAAGCGGATTTAGAGGTGCCTGCCGGTATCCGCAACATGCAAGCGCCTTTTTTGTCATTGTGACGCCTTCGATTGCACTAGAAAGACGTTTTAACTGAATTTAAGCCAAATTAAAGACGTCACCACCACAAACACGAAAAAAGAAGCGGATTTAGAGGCGCCTGCCGGTATCCGCCACATGCAAGCGCCTTTTCTGTCATTGTGACGCCTTCGATTGTACTAGAAAGACGTTCCAACTGAATTTAAGCCAAATTAAAGACGTCACCACCAGAAATACTAATAAAGGAGCGGATTTAAAGGCGCCAGTCGGTATCCGCCACATGCAAGCGCCTTTTTTGTCATTGTGACGCCTTCGATTGCACTAGACAAACGTTCCAACTGAATTTAAACCAAATTAAAGACGTCACCACAACAAATACTAATAATGGAGAGGATTTAAAGGCGCCTGCCGGTATCCGCCACATGGAAGCGCCTTTTTTGTCATTGTGACGCCTTTGATTGCACTATAATGACGTTCCAACTGAATTTAAGCCAAATTCAAGACGTCACCACCACAAACACGAAAAAAGAAGCGGATTTAGAGGCGCCTGTCGGTATCGCCACATGCAAGCGCCTTTTCTGTCATTGTGACGCCTTCGATTGCACTAGAAAGACTTTCCAACTGAATTTAAGCTGAATTAAAGACAACACCACGACAAACACGACAAAAATGGCGGATTTAAAGGCGCCTGCCGGTATCCGCCACATGCAAGCGCCTTTTTTGTCATTGTGACGCCTTCGATTGCACTAGAAAGACGTTCCAACTGAATTTAAGCCAAATTCAAGACGTCACCACCACAAACACGAAAAAAGAAGCGGATTTAAAGGCGCCTGCCGGTATCCGCCACATGGAAGCGCCTTTTTTGTCATTGTGACGCCTTCGACTGCACTAGAAAAACGTTCCAACTGAATTTAAACCAAAGTAAAGACGTCACCACAACAAGTACTAATAATGGAGAGGATTTAAAGGCGCATGCCGGTATCCGCCACATGGAAGCGCCTTTTGTCGCCATTGTGACGCCTTTGATTGCACTATAATGACGTTCCAACTGAATTTCAGCCAAATTCAAGACGTCACCACCACAAACACGAAAAAAGAAGCGGATTTAGAGGCGCCTGCCGGTATCCGCCACATGGAAGCGCCTTTTGTCGTCATTGTGACGCCTTTGATTGCACTAGAAAGACGTTCCAACTGAATTTAAGCCAAATTCAAGACGTCACCACGACAAACACGAAAAAAGAAGCGGATTTAGAGGCGCCTGTCGGTATCCGCCACATGCAAGCGCCTTTTCTGTCATTGTGACGCCTTCGATTGCACTAGAAAGACTTTCCAACTGAATTTAAGCTGAATTAAGACATCACCACGACAAACACGACAAAAATGGCGGATTTAAAGGCGCCTGCCGGTATCCGCCACATGCAAGCGCCTTTTTTGCCATTGTGACGCCTTCGATTGCACTAGAAAGACGTTCCAACTAAATTTAAGCCAAATTAAAGACGTCACCACCACAAATACTAATAAAGGAGCGGATTTAAAGGCGCCTGTCGGTATCCGCCACATGCAAGCGCCTTTTCTGTCATTGTGACGCCTTCGATTGCACTAGACAGACTTTCCAACTGAATTTAAGTCAAATTAAAGACGTCACCACCACAAACACGAAAACAGGAGCGGATTTAAAGGCGCCTGTCGGTATCCGCCACATGCAAGCGCCTTTTTTGTCATTGTGACGCCTTCGATTGCACTAGAAAGACTTTCCAACTGAATTTAAACCAAAGTAAAGACGTCACCACCACAAATACTAATAATGGAGAGGATTTAAAGGCGCCTGCCGGTATCCGCCACATGGAAGCGACTTTTGTCGTCATTGTGACGCCTTTGATTGCACTAGAAAGACGTTTTAACTGAATTTAAGCCAAATTAAAGACGTCACCACCACAAACACGAAAAAAGAAGCGGATTTAGAGGCGCCTGCCGGTATCCGCCACATGCAAGCGCCTTTTTTTGTCATTGTGACGCCTTCGATTGCACTAGACAGACGTTCCCACTGAATTCAGGTCAATTTAAAAACGTCACCAAGACAAACACGAAAACAGAAGCGGATTTAAAGGCGCCTGCCGCTATCCGCCACATGCAAGCGCCTTTTTTGTCATTGTGACGCCTTCGATTGCACTAGAAAGACGTTCCAACTGAATTTAAGCCAAATTAAAGACGTCACCACGACAAAGACGAAAAAAGGAGGGGATTGAAAGGCGCCTGCCGGTATCCGCCACATGCAAGCGCCTTTTTTGTCATGTGACGCCTTCGATTGCACTAGAAAAACGTTCCAACTGAATTTAAACCAAAGTAAAGACGTCACCACAACAAGTACTAATAATGGAGAGGATTTAAAGGCGCCTGCCGGTATCCGCCACATGGAAGCGCCTTTTGTCGTCATTGTGACGCCTTTGATTGCACTAGAAAGACGTTCCAACTGAATTTAAGCCAAATTAAAGACGTCACCACCACAAACACGAAAAAAGAAGCGGATTTACAGGCGCCTGCCGGTATCCGCCACATGCAAGCGCCTTTTTTTGTCATTGTGACGCCTTCGATTGCACTAGAAAGACGTTTTAACTGAATTTAAACCAAATTAAAGACGTCACCACAACAAGTACTAATAATGGAGAGGATTTAAAGGCGCCTGCCGGTATCCGCCACATGGAAGCGCCTTTTGTCGCCATTGTGACGCCTTTGATTGCACTATAATGACGTTCCAACTGAATTTAAGCCAAATTCAAGACGTCACCACAACAAACACGAAAAAAGAAGCGGATTTAGAGGCGCCTGCCGGTATCCGCCACATGGAAGCGCCTTTTGTCGTCATTGTGACGCCTTCGATTGCACTAGACAGATGTTCCAACTGAATTTAAGCTAAATTAAAGACGTCACCACGACCAACACGACAAAAATGGCGGATTTAAAGGCGCCTGCCGGTATCCGCCACATGCAAGCGGCTTTTCTGTCATTGTGACGGCTTCGATTGCACTAGAAAGACTTTGCAACTGAATTTAAGTCAAATTAAAGACGTCACCACGACAAACACGAAGACAGGAGCGGATTTAAAGGCGCCTGTCGGTATCCGCCACATGCAAGCGCCTTTTTTGTCATTGTGACGCCTTCGATTGCACTATAAAGACTTTCCAACTGAATTTAAGCCAAATTAAAGACGTCACCACCACAAATACTAATAAAGGAGCGGATTTAAAGGCGCCTGCCGGTATCCGCCACATGCAAGCGCCTTTTTTGTCATTGTGACGCCTTCGATTGCACTAGAAAGACGTTCCAACTGAATTTAAACCAAATTAAAGACGTCACCACGACAAAGACGAAAAAAGGAGGGGATTGAAAGGCGCCTGCCGGTATCCGCCACATGGAAGCGCCTTTTGTCGTCATTGTGACGCCTTTGATTGCGCTATAATGACGTTCCAACTGAATTTAAGCCAAATTCAAGACGTCACCACAACAAACACGAAAAAAGAAGCGGATTTAGAGGCGCCTGCCGGTATCCGCCACATGGAAGCGCCTTTTGTCGTCATTGTGACGCCTTTGATTGCACTAGAAAGACGTTCCAACTGAATTTAAGCTGAATTAAAGACGTCACCACGACAAACACGAAAACAGGAGCGCATTTAAAGGCGCCTGCCGGTATCCGCCACATGGAAGCGCCTTTTTTGCCATTGTGACGCCTTCGATTGCACTAGAATGACTTTCCAACTGAATTTAAGCCAAATTAAAGACGTCACCACGACAAACACGAAAAAAGAAGCGGATTTAAAGGCGCCTGCCGGTATCCGCCACATGGAAGCGCCTTTTTTGTCATTGAGACGCCTTCGATTGCACTATAAAGACTTTCCAACTGAATTTAAGCCAAATTAAAGACGTCACCACCACAAATACTAATAAAGGAGCGGATTTAAAGGCGCCTGCCGGTATCCGCCACATGCAAGCGCCTTTTGTCGTCATTGTGACGCCTTCGATTGCACTAGAAAGATGTTCCAACTGAGTTTACGTCTAATTAAAGACGTCACCACCACAAATACTAACAAAGGAGCGGATTTAAAGGCGCCTGCCGGAATCCGCCACATGCAAGCGCCTTCTGTTGTCATTGTGACGCCTTTGATTGCGCTATAAAGACGTTCCAACTGAATTTAAGCCAAATTCAAGACGTCACCACCACAAACACGAAAAAAGAAGCGGATTTAGAGGCGCCTGTCGGTATCCGCCACATGCAAGCGCCTTTTCTGTCATTGTGACGCCTTCGATTGCACTAGAAAGACTTTCCAACTGAATTTAAGTCAAATTAAAGACATCACCACGACAAACACGACAAAAATGGCGGATTTAAAGGCGACTGCCGGTATCCGCCACATGCAAGCGCCTTTTTTGCCATTGTGACGCCTTCGATTGCACTAGAATGACTTTCCAACTGAATTTAAGCCAAATTAAAGACGTCACCACGACAAACACGAAGACAGGAGCGGATTTAAAGGCGCCTGCCGGTATCCGCCACATGGAAGCGCCTTTTGTCGCCATTGTGACGCCTTTGATTGCACTATAATGACGTTCCAACCGAATTTAAGCCAAATTCAAGACGTCACCACCACAAACACGAAAAAAGAAGCGGATTTAGAGGCGCCTGCCGGTATCCGCCACATGGAAGCGCCTTTTTGTCGTCATTGTGACGCCTTTGATTGCACTAGAAAGACGTTTTAACTGAATTTAAGCCAAATTAAAGACGTCACCACCACAAACACGAAAAAAGAAGCGGATTTAGAGGCGCCTGTCGGTATCCGCCACATGCAAGCGCCTTTTTTTGTCATTGTGACGCCTTCGATTGCACTAGAAAGACGTTTTAACTGAATTTAGGCCAAATTAAAGACGTCACCACGACAAACACGAAAACAGGAGCGCATTTAAAGGCGCCTGTCGGTATCCGCCACATGCAAGCGCCATTTTTTTGTCATTGTGACGCCTTCGATTGCACTATAAGACGTTCCAACTGAATTTAAGCCAAATTAAAGACGTCACCACGACCAAACACGACAAAAATGGCGGATTTAAAGGCGCCTGTCGGTATCCGCCACATGCAAGCGGCTTTTCTGTCATTGTGACGGCTTCGATTGCACTAGAAAGACTTTGCAACTGAATTTAAGTCAAATTAAAGACGTCACCACGACAAACACGAAAACAGGAGCGGATTTAAAGGCGCCTGCCGGTATCCGCCACATGCAAGCGCCTTTTTTGTCAATGTGACGCCTTCGATTGCACTAGAAAAACGTTCCAACTGAATTTAAACCAAAGTAAAGACGTCACCACAACAAGTACTAATAAGGAGAGGATTTAAAGGCGCCTGCCGGTATCCGCCACATGGAAGCGCCTTTTGTCGCCATGTGACGCCTTTGATTGCACTATAATGACGTTCCAACTGAATTTAAGCCAAATTCAAGACGTCACCACCACAAACACGAAAAAAGAAGCGGATTTAGAGGCGCCTGCCGGTATCCGCCACATGCAAGCGCCTTTTTTTGTCATTGTGACGCCTTCGATTGCACTAGAAAGACGTTCCCAACTGAATTTAAGCCAAATTAAAAACGTCACCACGACAAACACGAAAAAAGAAGCGGATTTAAAGGCGCCTGTCGGTATCCGCCACATGCAAGCGCCTTTTCTGTCATTGTGACGGCTTCGATTGCACTAGAAAGACTTTCCAACTGAATTTAAGTCAAATTAAAGACGTCACCACGACAAACACAAAAACAAGAGCGGATTTAAAGGCGCCTGTCGGTATCCGCCACATGCAAGCGCCTTTTTTGTCATTGTGACGCCTTCGATTGCACTAGAAAAGACGTTCCAACTGAATTTAAGCCAAATTCAAAGACGTCACCACCACAAACACGAAAAAAGAAGCGGATTTAGAGGCGCCTGCCGGTATCCGCCACATGGAAGCGCCTTTTGTGTCATTGTGACGCCTTCGATTGCACTAGAAAGACGTTCCAACTGAATTTAAGCCAAATTAAAGACGTCACCACCACAAACACGAAAAAAGAAGCGGATTTAAAGGCGCCTGCCGTATCCGCCACATGCAAGCGCCTTTTTTGTCATTGTGACGCCTTCGATTGCACTAGAAAAGACGTTCCAACTGAATTTAAGCCAAATTAAAGACGTCACCACCACAAACACGAAAAAAAGGGAGCGGATTTAAAGGCGCCTGCCGGTATCCGCCACATGCAAGCGCCTTTTTTGTCATTGTGACGCCTTCGATTGCACTAGAAAAACGTTCCAACTGAATTTAAGCCAAATTAAAGACGTCACCACAACAAGACAAAAAATGGAGCGGATTTAAAGGCGCCTGCCGGTATCCGCCACATGGAAGCGCCTTTTGTCGTCATTGTGACGCCTTCGATTGCACTAGAAAAGACGTTCCAACTGAATTTAAGCCAAATTCAAAGACGTCACCACGACAAACACGAAAAAAGAAGCGGATTTAGAGGCGCCTGCCGGTATCCGCCACATGGAAGCGCCTTTTTTGTCATTGTGACGCCTTCGATTGCACTAGAAAAACGTTCCAACTGAATTTAAGCCAAATTAAAGACGTCACCACGACAAACACGAAAAAAGAAGCGGATTTAAAGGCGCCTGCCGCTATCCGCCACATGCAAGCGCCTTTTTTGTCATTGTGACGCCTTCGATTGCACTAGAAAAAACGTTCCAACTGAATTTAAGCCAAATTAAAGACGTCACCACGACAAACACGAAAAAAAAGAAGCGGATTTAAAGGCGCCTGCCGCTATCCGCCACATGCGAGCGCCTTTTTTGTCATTGTGACGCCTTCGATTGCACTAGAAAAACGTTCCAACTGAATTTAAGCCAAATTAAAGACGTCACCACGACAAACACGAAAAAAGAAGCGGATTTAAAGCTCCTGCCGCTATCCGCCACATGCGAGCGCCTTTTTTGTCATTGTGACGCCTTCGATTGCACTAGAAAAACGTTCCAACTGAATTTAAGCCAAATTAAAGACGTCACCACGACAAACACGAAAAAAAGAAGCGGATTTAAAGGCGCCTGCCGCTATCCGCCACATGCGAGCGCCTTTTTTGTCATTGTGACGCCTTCGATTGCACTAGAAAAAAGTTCCAACTGAATTTAAGCCAAATTAAAGACGTCACCACGACAAACACGAAAAAAAGAAGCGGATTTAAAGGCGCCTGCCGCTATCCGCCACATGCGAGCGCCTTTTTTGTCATTGTGACGCCTTCGATTGCACTAGAAAAAAGTTCCAACTGAATTTAAGCCAAATTAAAGACGTCACCACGACAAACACGAAAAAAAGAAGCGGATTTAAAGGCTCCTGCCGCTATCCGCCACATGCGAGCGCCTTTTTTGTCATTGTGACGCCTTCGATTGCACTAGAAAAAAGTTCCAACTGAATTTAAGCCAAATTAAAGACGTCACCACGACAAACACGAAAAAAAGAAGCGGATTTAAAGGCTCCTGCCGCTATCCGCCACATGCGAGCGCCTTTTTTGTCATTGTGACGCCTTCGATTGCACTAGAAAAAAGTTCCAACTGAATTTAAGCCAAATTAAAGACGTCACCACGACAAACACGAAAAAAAAGAGCGGATTTAAAGGCTCCTGCCGCTATCCGCCACATGCGAGCGCCTTTTTTGTCATTGAGACGCCTTCGATTGCACTAGAAAAGAAAGTTCCAACTGAATTTAAGCCAAATTAAAGACGTCACCACGACAAACACGAAAAAAAATGCGGATTTAAAGGCTCCTGCCGCTATCCGCCACATGCGAGCGCCTTTTTTGTCATTGCGACGCCTTCGATTGCACTAGAAAAAAGTTCCAACTGAATTTAAGCCAAATTAAAGACGTCACCACGACAAACACGAAAAAAAAGAGCGGATTTAAATGCTCCTGCCGCTATCCGCCACATGCGAGCGCCTTTTTTGTCATTGCGACGCCTTCGATTGCACTAGAAAAAAGTTCCAACTGAATTTAAGCCAAATTAAAGACGTCACCACGACAAACACGAAAAAAAGAAGCGGATTTAAAGCTCCTGCCGCTATCCGCCACATGCGAGCGCCTTTTTTGTCATTGCGACGCCTTCGATTGCACTAGAAAAAAGTTCCAACTGAATTTAAGCCAAATTAAAGACGTCACCACGACAAACACGAAAAAAAGAAGCGGATTTAAATGCTCCTGCCGCTATCCGCCACATGCGAGCGCCTTTTTTGTCATTGAGACGCCTTCCATTGCACTAGAAAAAAGTTCCAACTGAATTTAAGCCAAATTAAAGACGTCACCACGACAAACACGAAAAAAAATGCGGATTTAAAGGCTCCTGCCGCTATCCGCCACATGCGAGCGCCTTTTTTGTCATTGCGACGCCTTCCATTGCACTAGAAAAAAGTTCCAACTGAATTTAAGCCAAATTAAAGACGTCACCACGACAAACACGAAAAAAAGAAGCGGATTTAAATGCTCCTGCCGCTATCCGCCACATGCGAGCGCCTTTTTTGTCATTGCGACGCCTTCGATTGCACTAGAAAAAAGTTCCAACTGAATTTAAGCCAAATTAAAGACGTCACCTCGACAAACACGAAAAAAAAGAAGCGGATTTTAACGCTCCTGCCGCTATCCGCCACATGCGAGCGCCTTTTTTTGTCATTGCGACGCCTTCCATTGCACTAGAAAAAAGTTCCAACTGAATTTAAGCCAAATTAAAGACGTCACCTCGACAAACACGAAAAAAAATGCGGATTTAACGCTCCTGCCGCTATCCGCCACATGCGAGCGCCTTTTTTGTCATTGCGACGCCTTCCATTGCACTAGAAAAAGTTCCAACTGAATTTAAGCCAAATTAAAGACGTCACCACGACAAACACGAAAAAAAAGAAGCGGATTTAAATGCTCCTGCCGCTATCCGCCACATGCGAGCGCCTTTTTTGTCATTGCGACGCCTTCGATTGCACTAGAAAAAAGTTCCAACTGAATTTAAGCCAAATTAAAGACGTCACCTCGACAAACACGAAAAAAAGAAGCGGATTTTAACGCTCCTGCCGCTATCCGCCACATGCGAGCGCCTTTTTTGTCATTGCGACGCCTTCCATTGCACTAGAAAAAAGTTCCAACTGAATTTAAGCCAAATTAAAGACGTCACCAAGACAAACACGAAAAAAAGAAGCGGATTTTAAATGCTCCTGCCGCTATCCGCCACATGCGAGCGCCTTTTTTGTCATTGAGACGCCTTCCATTGCACTAGAAAAAAGTTCCAACTGAATTTAAGCCAAATTAAAGACGTCACCTCGACAAACACGAAAAAAAAGAAGCGGATTTAACGCTCCTGCCGCTATCCGCCACATGCGAGCGCCTTTTTTGTCATTGCGACGCCTTCCATTGCACTAGAAAAAAGTTCCAACTGAATTTAAGCCAAATTAAAGACGTCACCTCGACAAACACGAAAAAAAGAAGCGGATTTTAACGCTCCTGCCGCTATCCGCCACATGCGAGCGCCTTTTTTGTCATTGCGACGCCTTCCATTGCACTAGAAAAAAGTTCCAACTGAATTTAAGCCAAATTAAAGACGTCACCACGACAAACACGAAAAAAAGAAGCGGATTTAACGCTCCTGCCGCTATCCGCCACATGCGAGCGCCTTTTTTGTCATTGAGACGCCTTCCATTGCACTAGAAAAAAGTTCCAACTGAATTTAAGCCAAATTAAAGACGTCACCTCGACAAACACGAAAAAAAGAAGCGGATTTAAATGCTCCTGCCGCTATCCGCCACATGCGAGCGCCTTTTTTGTCATTGCGACGCCTTCCATTGCACTAGAAAAAAGTTCCAACTGAATTTAAGCCAAATTAAAGACGTCACCTCGACAAACACGAAAAAAAAGAAGCGGATTTAAACGCTCCTGCCGCTATCCGCCACATGCGAGCGCCTTTTTTGTCATTGCGACGCCTTCCATTGCACTAGAAAAAAGTTCCAACTGAATTTAAGCCAAATTAAAGACGTCACCTCGACAAACACGAAAAAAAAATGCGGATTTTAACGCTCCTGCCGCTATCCGCCACATGCGAGCGCCTTTTTTGTCATTGCGACGCCTTCCATTGCACTAGAAAAAAGTTCCAACTGAATTTAAGCCAAATTAAAGACGTCACCTCGACAAACACGAAAAAAAGAAGCGGATTTAAATGCTCCTGCCGCTATCCGCCACATGCGAGCGCCTTTTTTGTCATTGCGACGCCTTCCATTGCACTAGAAAAAAGTTCCAACTGAATTTAAGCCAAATTAAAGACGTCACCTCGACAAACACGAAAAAAAGAAGCGGATTTAACGCTCCTGCCGCTATCCGCCACATGCGAGCGCCTTTTTTGTCATTGCGACGCCTTCCATTGCACTAGAAAAAAGTTCCAACTGAATTTAAGCCAAATTAAAGACGTCACAGACAAACACGAAAAAAAAGAAGCGGATTTAAATGCTCCTGCCGCTATCCGCCACATGCGAGCGCCTTTTTTGTCATTGCGACGCCTTCCATTGCACTAGAAAAAAGTTCCAACTGAATTTAAGCCAAATTAAAGACGTCACCTCGACAAACACGAAAAAAAAGAAGCGGATTTAAACTGCTCCTGCCGCTATCCGCCACATGCGAGCGCCTTTTTTGTCATTGAGACGCCTTCCATTGCACTAGAAAAAAGTTCCAACTGAATTTAAGCCAAATTAAAGACGTCACCAAGACAAACACGAAAAAAAAGAAGCGGATTTAAATGCTCCTGCCGCTATCCGCCACATGCGAGCGCCTTTTTTGTCATTGCGACGCCTTCCATTGCACTAGAAAAAAGTTCCAACTGAATTTAAGCCAAATTAAAGACGTCACCTCGACAAACACGAAAAAAAAATGCGGATTTTAACGCTCCTGCCGCTATCCGCCACATGCGAGCGCCTTTTTTGTCATTGAGACGCCTTCCATTGCACTAGAAAAAAGTTCCAACTGAATTTAAGCCAAATTAAAGACGTCACCTCGACAAACACGAAAAAAAAGAAGCGGATTTAAATGCTCCTGCCGCTATCCGCCACATGCGAGCGCCTTTTTTGTCATTGCGACGCCTTCCATTGCACTAGAAAAAAGTTCCAACTGAATTTAAGCCAAATTAAAGACGTCACCTCGACAAACACGAAAAAAAAATGCGGATTTTAACGCTCCTGCCGCTATCCGCCACATGCGAGCGCCTTTTTTGTCATTGCGACGCCTTCCATTGCACTAGAAAAAAGTTCCAACTGAATTTAAGCCAAATTAAAGACGTCAACAAGACAAACACGAAAAAAAAATGCGGATTTTAACGCTCCTGCCGCTATCCGCCACATGCGAGCGCCTTTTTTGTCATTGCGACGCCTTCCATTGCACTAGAAAAAAGTTCCAACTGAATTTAAGCCAAATTAAAGACGTCACCTCGACAAACACGAAAAAAAGAAGCGGATTTAAATGCTCCTGCCGCTATCCGCCACATGCGAGCGCCTTTTTTGTCATTGCGACGCCTTCCATTGCACTAGAAAAAAGTTCCAACTGAATTTAAGCCAAATTAAAGACGTCACCTCGACAAACACGAAAAAAAAGAAGCGGATTTAAATGCTCCTGCCGCTATCCGCCACATGCGAGCGCCTTTTTTGTCATTGAGACGCCTTCCATTGCACTAGAAAAAAGTTCCAACTGAATTTAAGCCAAATTAAAGACGTCACCTCGACAAACACGAAAAAAAGAAGCGGATTTTAACGCTCCTGCCGCTATCCGCCACATGCGAGCGCCTTTTTTGTCATTGCGACGCCTTCCATTGCACTAGAAAAAAGTTCCAACTGAATTTAAGCCAAATTAAAGACGTCACCTCGACAAACACGAAAAAAAAGAAGCGGATTTAAATGCTCCTGCCGCTATCCGCCACATGCGAGCGCCTTTTTTGTCATTGCGACGCCTTCGATTGCACTAGAAAAAAGTTCCAACTGAATTTAAGCCAAATTAAAGACGTCACCTCGACAAACACGAAAAAAAGAAGCGGATTTAAATGCTCCTGCCGCTATCCGCCACATGCGAGCGCCTTTTTTGTCATTGCGACGCCTTCCATTGCACTAGAAAAAAGTTCCAACTGAATTTAAGCCAAATTAAAGACGTCACCACAGACAAACACGAAAAAAAGAAGCGGATTTTAACGCTCCTGCCGCTATCCGCCACATGCGAGCGCCTTTTTTGTCATTGCGACGCCTTCCATTGCACTAGAAAAAAGTTCCAACTGAATTTAAGCCAAATTAAAGACGTCACCTCGACAAACACGAAAAAAAATAGCGGATTTTAACGCTCCTGCCGCTATCCGCCACATGCGAGCGCCTTTTTTGTCATTGCGACGCCTTCCATTGCACTAGAAAAAAGTTCCAACTGAATTTAAGCCAAATTAAAGACGTCACCAAGACAAACACGAAAAAAAATAGCGGATTTTAACGCTCCTGCCGCTATCCGCCACATGCGAGCGCCTTTTTTGTCATTGCGACGCCTTCCATTGCACTAGAAAAAAGTTCCAACTGAATTTAAGCCAAATTAAAGACGTCACCACGACAAACACGAAAAAAAAGAAGCGGATTTAAATGCTCCTGCCGCTATCCGCCACATGCGAGCGCCTTTTTTGTCATTGCGACGCCTTCGATTGCACTAGAAAAAAGTTCCAACTGAATTTAAGCCAAATTAAAGACGTCACCTCGACAAACACGAAAAAAATATGCGGATTTTAACGCTCCTGCCGCTATCCGCCACATGCGAGCGCCTTTTTTGTCATTGAGACGCCTTCCATTGCACTAGAAAAAAGTTCCAACTGAATTTAAGCCAAATTAAAGACGTCACCTCGACAAACACGAAAAAAAAGAAGCGGATTTAAATGCTCCTGCCGCTATCCGCCACATGCGAGCGCCTTTTTTGTCATTGCGACGCCTTCCATTGCACTAGAAAAAAGTTCCAACTGAATTTAAGCCAAATTAAAGACGTCACCTAGACAAACACGAAAAAAAAGAAGCGGATTTAAATGCTCCTGCCGCTATCCGCCACATGCGAGCGCCTTTTTTGTCATTGCGACGCCTTCGATTGCACTAGAAAAAAGTTCCAACTGAATTTAAGCCAAATTAAAGACGTCACCTCGACAAACACGAAAAAAAAATGCGGATTTTAACGCTCCTGCCGCTATCCGCCACATGCGAGCGCCTTTTTTGTCATTGAGACGCCTTCCATTGCACTAGAAAAAAGTTCCAACTGAATTTAAGCCAAATTAAAGACGTCACAAGACAAACACGAAAAAAAAGAAGCGGATTTAAATGCTCCTGCCGCTATCCGCCACATGCGAGCGCCTTTTTTGTCATTGCGACGCCTTCCATTGCACTAGAAAAAAGTTCCAACTGAATTTAAGCCAAATTAAAGACGTCACCTCGACAAACACGAAAAAAAAATGCGGATTTTAACGCTCCTGCCGCTATCCGCCACATGCGAGCGCCTTTTTTGTCATTGAGACGCCTTCCATTGCACTAGAAAAAAGTTCCAACTGAATTTAAGCCAAATTAAAGACGTCACCTCGACAAACACGAAAAAAAAGAAGCGGATTTTAAATGCTCCTGCCGCTATCCGCCACATGCGAGCGCCTTTTTTGTCATTGAGACGCCTTCCATTGCACTAGAAAAAAGTTCCAACTGAATTTAAGCCAAATTAAAGACGTCACCTCGACAAACACGAAAAAAAAGAAGCGGATTTAAATGCTCCTGCCGCTATCCGCCACATGCGAGCGCCTTTTTTGTCATTGCGACGCCTTCCATTGCACTAGAAAAAAGTTCCAACTGAATTTAAGCCAAATTAAAGACGTCACCTCGACAAACACGAAAAAAAAGAAGCGGATTTAACGCTCCTGCCGCTATCCGCCACATGCGAGCGCCTTTTTTGTCATTGAGACGCCTTCCATTGCACTAGAAAAAAGTTCCAACTGAATTTAAGCCAAATTAAAGACGTCACCTCGACAAACACGAAAAAAAAGAAGCGGATTTTAACGCTCCTGCCGCTATCCGCCACATGCGAGCGCCTTTTTTGTCATTGCGACGCCTTCCATTGCACTAGAAAAAAGTTCCAACTGAATTTAAGCCAAATTAAAGACGTCACCTCGACAAACACGAAAAAAAAGAAGCGGATTTAAATGCTCCTGCCGCTATCCGCCACATGCGAGCGCCTTTTTTGTCATTGAGACGCCTTCCATTGCACTAGAAAAAAGTTCCAACTGAATTTAAGCCAAATTAAAGACGTCACCTCGACAAACACGAAAAAAAATATGCGGATTTTAACGCTCCTGCCGCTATCCGCCACATGCGAGCGCCTTTTTTGTCATTGCGACGCCTTCCATTGCACTAGAAAAAAGTTCCAACTGAATTTAAGCCAAATTAAAGACGTCACCTCGACAAACACGAAAAAAAGAAGCGGATTTAAATGCTCCTGCCGCTATCCGCCACATGCGAGCGCCTTTTTTGTCATTGCGACGCCTTCCATTGCACTAGAAAAAAGTTCCAACTGAATTTAAGCCAAATTAAAGACGTCACCTCGACAAACACGAAAAAAAATAGCGGATTTTAACGCTCCTGCCGCTATCCGCCACATGCGAGCGCCTTTTTTGTCATTGAGACGCCTTCCATTGCACTAGAAAAAAGTTCCAACTGAATTTAAGCCAAATTAAAGACGTCACAAGACAAACACGAAAAAAAAGAAGCGGATTTAAATGCTCCTGCCGCTATCCGCCACATGCGAGCGCCTTTTTTGTCATTGCGACGCCTTCCATTGCACTAGAAAAAAGTTCCAACTGAATTTAAGCCAAATTAAAGACGTCACCTCGACAAACACGAAAAAAAGAAGCGGATTTTAACGCTCCTGCCGCTATCCGCCACATGCGAGCGCCTTTTTTGTCATTGAGACGCCTTCCATTGCACTAGAAAAAAGTTCCAACTGAATTTAAGCCAAATTAAAGACGTCACCTCGACAAACACGAAAAAAAGAAGCGGATTTAAATGCTCCTGCCGCTATCCGCCACATGCGAGCGCCTTTTTTGTCATTGCGACGCCTTCCATTGCACTAGAAAAAAGTTCCAACTGAATTTAAGCCAAATTAAAGACGTCACCTCGACAAACACGAAAAAAAAATGCGGATTTTAACGCTCCTGCCGCTATCCGCCACATGCGAGCGCCTTTTTTGTCATTGAGACGCCTTCCATTGCACTAGAAAAAAGTTCCAACTGAATTTAAGCCAAATTAAAGACGTCACCTCGACAAACACGAAAAAAAAGAAGCGGATTTAAATGCTCCTGCCGCTATCCGCCACATGCGAGCGCCTTTTTTGTCATTGCGACGCCTTCCATTGCACTAGAAAAAAGTTCCAACTGAATTTAAGCCAAATTAAAGACGTCACCACGACAAACACGAAAAAAAGAAGCGGATTTTAACGCTCCTGCCGCTATCCGCCACATGCGAGCGCCTTTTTTGTCATTGCGACGCCTTCCATTGCACTAGAAAAAAGTTCCAACTGAATTTAAGCCAAATTAAAGACGTCACCAAGACAAACACGAAAAAAAGAAGCGGATTTAAATGCTCCTGCCGCTATCCGCCACATGCGAGCGCCTTTTTTGTCATTGCGACGCCTTCCATTGCACTAGAAAAAAGTTCCAACTGAATTTAAGCCAAATTAAAGACGTCACCTCGACAAACACGAAAAAAAAATGCGGATTTTAACGCTCCTGCCGCTATCCGCCACATGCGAGCGCCTTTTTTGTCATTGAGACGCCTTCCATTGCACTAGAAAAAAGTTCCAACTGAATTTAAGCCAAATTAAAGACGTCACCTCGACAAACACGAAAAAAAAGAAGCGGATTTAAATGCTCCTGCCGCTATCCGCCACATGCGAGCGCCTTTTTTGTCATTGCGACGCCTTCCATTGCACTAGAAAAAAGTTCCAACTGAATTTAAGCCAAATTAAAGACGTCACCTCGACAAACACGAAAAAAAGAAGCGGATTTAAATGCTCCTGCCGCTATCCGCCACATGCGAGCGCCTTTTTTGTCATTGCAGACGCCTTCCATTGCACTAGAAAAAAGTTCCAACTGAATTTAAGCCAAATTAAAGACGTCACCACGACAAACACGAAAAAAAAGAAGCGGATTTAAATGCTCCTGCCGCTATCCGCCACATGCGAGCGCCTTTTTTGTCATTGCGACGCCTTCCATTGCACTAGAAAAAAGTTCCAACTGAATTTAAGCCAAATTAAAGACGTCACCTCGACAAACACGAAAAAAAAGAAGCGGATTTAAATGCTCCTGCCGCTATCCGCCACATGCGAGCGCCTTTTTTGTCATTGCGACGCCTTCCATTGCACTAGAAAAAAGTTCCAACTGAATTTAAGCCAAATTAAAGACGTCACCTCGACAAACACGAAAAAAAAATGCGGATTTTAACGCTCCTGCCGCTATCCGCCACATGCGAGCGCCTTTTTTGTCATTGCGACGCCTTCCATTGCACTAGAAAAAAGTTCCAACTGAATTTAAGCCAAATTAAAGACGTCACCTCGACAAACACGAAAAAAAGAAGCGGATTTTAAATGCTCCTGCCGCTATCCGCCACATGCGAGCGCCTTTTTTGTCATTGAGACGCCTTCCATTGCACTAGAAAAAAGTTCCAACTGAATTTAAGCCAAATTAAAGACGTCACCTCGACAAACACGAAAAAAAGAAGCGGATTTAAATGCTCCTGCCGCTATCCGCCACATGCGAGCGCCTTTTTTGTCATTGCGACGCCTTCCATTGCACTAGAAAAAAGTTCCAACTGAATTTAAGCCAAATTAAAGACGTCACCTCGACAAACACGAAAAAAAAGAAGCGGATTTAAACGCTCCTGCCGCTATCCGCCACATGCGAGCGCCTTTTTTGTCATTGCGACGCCTTCCATTGCACTAGAAAAAAGTTCCAACTGAATTTAAGCCAAATTAAAGACGTCACCTCGACAAACACGAAAAAAAAGAAGCGGATTTAAATGCTCCTGCCGCTATCCGCCACATGCGAGCGCCTTTTTTGTCATTGCGACGCCTTCCATTGCACTAGAAAAAAGTTCCAACTGAATTTAAGCCAAATTAAAGACGTCACCTCGACAAACACGAAAAAAAAGAAGCGGATTTAACGCTCCTGCCGCTATCCGCCACATGCGAGCGCCTTTTTTGTCATTGAGACGCCTTCCATTGCACTAGAAAAAAGTTCCAACTGAATTTAAGCCAAATTAAAGACGTCACCTCGACAAACACGAAAAAAAAGAAGCGGATTTAAATGCTCCTGCCGCTATCCGCCACATGCGAGCGCCTTTTTTGTCATTGCGACGCCTTCGATTGCACTAGAAAAAAGTTCCAACTGAATTTAAGCCAAATTAAAGACGTCACCTCGACAAACACGAAAAAAAAGAAGCGGATTTAAATGCTCCTGCCGCTATCCGCCACATGCGAGCGCCTTTTTTGTCATTGCAGACGCCTTCCATTGCACTAGAAAAAAGTTCCAACTGAATTTAAGCCAAATTAAAGACGTCACCACGACAAACACGAAAAAAAAGAAGCGGATTTAACGCTCCTGCCGCTATCCGCCACATGCGAGCGCCTTTTTTGTCATTGCGACGCCTTCCATTGCACTAGAAAAAAGTTCCAACTGAATTTAAGCCAAATTAAAGACGTCACCTCGACAAACACGAAAAAAAATATGCGGATTTAACGCTCCTGCCGCTATCCGCCACATGCGAGCGCCTTTTTTGTCATTGCGACGCCTTCCATTGCACTAGAAAAAAGTTCCAACTGAATTTAAGCCAAATTAAAGACGTCACCTCGACAAACACGAAAAAAAAGAAGCGGATTTAACGCTCCTGCCGCTATCCGCCACATGCGAGCGCCTTTTTTGTCATTGCGACGCCTTCCATTGCACTAGAAAAAAGTTCCAACTGAATTTAAGCCAAATTAAAGACGTCACCTCGACAAACACGAAAAAAAGAAGCGGATTTAAATGCTCCTGCCGCTATCCGCCACATGCGAGCGCCTTTTTTGTCATTGCGACGCCTTCTATTGCACTAGAAAAAGTTCCAACTGAATTTAAGCCAAATTAAAGACGTCACCTCGACAAACACGAAAAAAAAGAAGCGGATTTAAATGCTCCTGCCGCTATCCGCCACATGCGAGCGCCTTTTTTGTCATTGCGACGCCTTCGATTGCACTAGAAAAAAGTTCCAACTGAATTTAAGCCAAATTAAAGACGTCACCTCGACAAACACGAAAAAAATATGCGGATTTTAACGCTCCTGCCGCTATCCGCCACATGCGAGCGCCTTTTTTGTCATTGCAGACGCCTTCCATTGCACTAGAAAAAAGTTCCAACTGAATTTAAGCCAAATTAAAGACGTCACCTCGACAAACACGAAAAAAAAGAAGCGGATTTAAATGCTCCTGCCGCTATCCGCCACATGCGAGCGCCTTCCATTGCACTAGAAAAAAGTTCCAACTGAATTTAAGCCAAATTAAAGACGTCAACAAGACAAACACGAAAAAAAGAAGCGGATTTAAATGCTCCTGCCGCTATCCGCCACATGCGAGCGCCTTTTTTGTCATTGCGACGCCTTCCATTGCACTAGAAAAAAGTTCCAACTGAATTTAAGCCAAATTAAAGACGTCACCTCGACAAACACGAAAAAAAAATGCGGATTTTAACGCTCCTGCCGCTATCCGCCACATGCGAGCGCCTTTTTTGTCATTGAGACGCCTTCCATTGCACTAGAAAAAAGTTCCAACTGAATTTAAGCCAAATTAAAGACGTCACCTCGACAAACACGAAAAAAAAGAAGCGGATTTAAATCCTCCTGCCGCTATCCGCCACATGCGAGCGCCTTTTTTGTCATTGCGACGCCTTCCATTGCACTAGAAAAAAGTTCCAACTGAATTTAAGCCAAATTAAAGACGTCACCTCGACAAACACGAAAAAAAAGAAGCGGATTTAAATGCTCCTGCCGCTATCCGCCACATGCGAGCGCCTTTTTGTCATTGCGACGCCTTCCATTGCACTAGAAAAAAGTTCCAACTGAATTTAAGCCAAATTAAAGACGTCACATCGACAAACACGAAAAAAAAGAAGCGGATTTAAATGCTCCTGCCGCTATCCGCCACATGCGAGCGCCTTTTTTGTCATTGCGACGCCTTCGATTGCACTAGAAAAAAGTTCCAACTGAATTTAAGCCAAATTAAAGACGTCACCTCGACAAACACGAAAAAAAAGAAGCGGATTTAAATGCTCCTGCCGCTATCCGCCACATGCGAGCGCCTTTTTTGTCATTGCGACGCCTTCCATTGCACTAGAAAAAAGTTCCAACTGAATTTAAGCCAAATTAAAGACGTCACCTCGACAAACACGAAAAAAAATATGCGGATTTTAACGCTCCTGCCGCTATCCGCCACATGCGAGCGCCTTTTTTGTCATTGAGACGCCTTCCATTGCACTAGAAAAAAGTTCCAACTGAATTTAAGCCAAATTAAAGACGTCACACCGACAAACACGAAAAAAAAGAAGCGGATTTAAATGCTCCTGCCGCTATCCGCCACATGCGAGCGCCTTTTTTGTCATTGAGACGCCTTCCATTGCACTAGAAAAAAGTTCCAACTGAATTTAAGCCAAATTAAAGACGTCACCTCGACAAACACGAAAAAAAAGAAGCGGATTTAAATGCTCCTGCCGCTATCCGCCACATGCGAGCGCCTTTTTTGTCATTGAGACGCCTTCCATTGCACTAGAAAAAGTTCCAACTGAATTTAAGCCAAATTAAAGACGTCACCTCGACAAACACGAAAAAAATATGCGGATTTTAACGCTCCTGCCGCTATCCGCCACATGCGAGCGCCTTTTTTGTCATTGAGACGCCTTCCATTGCACTAGAAAAAAGTTCCAACTGAATTTAAGCCAAATTAAAGACGTCACCTCGACAAACACGAAAAAAAATATGCGGATTTTAACGCTCCTGCCGCTATCCGCCACATGCGAGCGCCTTTTTTGTCATTGAGACGCCTTCCATTGCACTAGAAAAAAGTTCCAACTGAATTTAAGCCAAATTAAAGACGTCACCTCGACAAACACGAAAAAAAAGAAGCGGATTTTAACGCTCCTGCCGCTATCCGCCACATGCGAGCGCCTTTTTTGTCATTGCGACGCCTTCCATTGCACTAGAAAAAAGTTCCAACTGAATTTAAGCCAAATTAAAGACGTCACCTCGACAAACACGAAAAAAAGAAGCGGATTTTAACGCTCCTGCCGCTATCCGCCACATGCGAGCGCCTTTTTTGTCATTGAGACGCCTTCCATTGCACTAGAAAAAAGTTCCAACTGAATTTAAGCCAAATTAAAGACGTCACCTCGACAAACACGAAAAAAAATAGCGGATTTTAACGCTCCTGCCGCTATCCGCCACATGCGAGCGCCTTTTTTGTCATTGCGACGCCTTCCATTGCACTAGAAAAAAGTTCCAACTGAATTTAAGCCAAATTAAAGACGTCACCACGACAAACACGAAAAAAAGAAGCGGATTTTAACGCTCCTGCCGCTATCCGCCACATGCGAGCGCCTTTTTTGTCATTGAGACGCCTTCCATTGCACTAGAAAAAAGTTCCAACTGAATTTAAGCCAAATTAAAGACGTCACCTCGACAAACACGAAAAAAAAGAAGCGGATTTAAATGCTCCTGCCGCTATCCGCCACATGCGAGCGCCTTTTTTGTCATTGAGACGCCTTCCATTGCACTAGAAAAAAGTTCCAACTGAATTTAAGCCAAATTAAAGACGTCACACGACAAACACGAAAAAAAGAAGCGGATTTAAATGCTCCTGCCGCTATCCGCCACATGCGAGCGCCTTTTTTGTCATTGCGACGCCTTCCATTGCACTAGAAAAAAGTTCCAACTGAATTTAAGCCAAATTAAAGACGTCACCTCGACAAACACGAAAAAAAATAGCGGATTTTAACGCTCCTGCCGCTATCCGCCACATGCGAGCGCCTTTTTTGTCATTGAGACGCCTTCCATTGCACTAGAAAAAAGTTCCAACTGAATTTAAGCCAAATTAAAGACGTCACCACGACAAACACGAAAAAAAAGAAGCGGATTTAAATGCTCCTGCCGCTATCCGCCACATGCGAGCGCCTTTTTTGTCATTGCGACGCCTTCCATTGCACTAGAAAAAGTTCCAACTGAATTTAAGCCAAATTAAAGACGTCACCTCGACAAACACGAAAAAAAAGAAGCGGATTTTAACGCTCCTGCCGCTATCCGCCACATGCGAGCGCCTTTTTTGTCATTGCGACGCCTTCCATTGCACTAGAAAAAAGTTCCAACTGAATTTAAGCCAAATTAAAGACGTCACATCGACAAACACGAAAAAAAAGAAGCGGATTTAAATGCTCCTGCCGCTATCCGCCACATGCGAGCGCCTTTTTTGTCATTGCGACGCCTTCCATTGCACTAGAAAAAAGTTCCAACTGAATTTAAGCCAAATTAAAGACGTCACCTCGACAAACACGAAAAAAAGAAGCGGATTTAAATGCTCCTGCCGCTATCCGCCACATGCGAGCGCCTTTTTTGTCATTGCGACGCCTTCCATTGCACTAGAAAAAAGTTCCAACTGAATTTAAGCCAAATTAAAGACGTCACCAAGACAAACACGAAAAAAAAATAGCGGATTTTAACGCTCCTGCCGCTATCCGCCACATGCGAGCGCCTTTTTTGTCATTGCGACGCCTTCCATTGCACTAGAAAAAAGTTCCAACTGAATTTAAGCCAAATTAAAGACGTCACCTCGACAAACACGAAAAAAAAGAAGCGGATTTAAATGCTCCTGCCGCTATCCGCCACATGCGAGCGCCTTTTTTGTCATTGAGACGCCTTCCATTGCACTAGAAAAAAGTTCCAACTGAATTTAAGCCAAATTAAAGACGTCACCTCGACAAACACGAAAAAAAGAAGCGGATTTAAATGCTCCTGCCGCTATCCGCCACATGCGAGCGCCTTTTTTGTCATTGCGACGCCTTCCATTGCACTAGAAAAAAGTTCCAACTGAATTTAAGCCAAATTAAAGACGTCACCTCGACAAACACGAAAAAAAGAAGCGGATTTTAACGCTCCTGCCGCTATCCGCCACATGCGAGCGCCTTTTTTGTCATTGCGACGCCTTCCATTGCACTAGAAAAAAGTTCCAACTGAATTTAAGCCAAATTAAAGACGTCACCTCGACAAACACGAAAAAAATATGCGGATTTTAACGCTCCTGCCGCTATCCGCCACATGCGAGCGCCTTTTTTGTCATTGAGACGCCTTCCATTGCACTAGAAAAAAGTTCCAACTGAATTTAAGCCAAATTAAAGACGTCACCTCGACAAACACGAAAAAAAAGAAGCGGATTTAAACGCTCCTGCCGCTATCCGCCACATGCGAGCGCCTTTTTTGTCATTGCGACGCCTTCCATTGCACTAGAAAAAGTTCCAACTGAATTTAAGCCAAATTAAAGACGTCACCTCGACAAACACGAAAAAAAAGAAGCGGATTTAAATGCTCCTGCCGCTATCCGCCACATGCGAGCGCCTTTTTTGTCATTGCGACGCCTTCGATTGCACTAGAAAAAAGTTCCAACTGAATTTAAGCCAAATTAAAGACGTCACCTCGACAAACACGAAAAAAAAGAAGCGGATTTTAACGCTCCTGCCGCTATCCGCCACATGCGAGCGCCTTTTTTGTCATTGAGACGCCTTCCATTGCACTAGAAAAAAGTTCCAACTGAATTTAAGCCAAATTAAAGACGTCACCTCGACAAACACGAAAAAAAAGAAGCGGATTTAAATGCTCCTGCCGCTATCCGCCACATGCGAGCGCCTTTTTTGTCATTGCGACGCCTTCCATTGCACTAGAAAAAAGTTCCAACTGAATTTAAGCCAAATTAAAGACGTCACCTCGACAAACACGAAAAAAAATATGCGGATTTTAACGCTCCTGCCGCTATCCGCCACATGCGAGCGCCTTTTTTGTCATTGAGACGCCTTCCATTGCACTAGAAAAAAGTTCCAACTGAATTTAAGCCAAATTAAAGACGTCACCTCGACAAACACGAAAAAAAAGAAGCGGATTTAAATCCTCCTGCCGCTATCCGCCACATGCGAGCGCCTTTTTTATCATTGCGACGCATTCTATTGCACTAGAAAAAGTTCCAACTGAATTTAAGCCAAATTAAAGACGTCACCTCGACAAACACGAAAAAAAAGAAGCGGATTTAAATGCTCCTGCCGCTATCCGCCACATGCGAGCGCCTTTTTTGTCATTGCGACGCCTTCGATTGCACTAGAAAAAAGTTCCAACTGAATTTAAGCCAAATTAAAGACGTCACCTCGACAAACACGAAAAAAAATAGCGGATTTTAACGCTCCTGCCGCTATCCGCCACATGCGAGCGCCTTTTTTGTCATTGAGACGCCTTCCATTGCACTAGAAAAAAGTTCCAACTGAATTTAAGCCAAATTAAAGACGTCACCTCGACAAACACGAAAAAAAAAGAAGCGGATTTAAATGCTCCTGCCGCTATCCGCCACATGCGAGCGCCTTTTTTGTCATTGAGACGCCTTCCATTGCACTAGAAAAAAGTTCCAACTGAATTTAAGCCAAATTAAAGACGTCACCTCGACAAACACGAAAAAAATATGCGGATTTTAACGCTCCTGCCGCTATCCGCCACATGCGAGCGCCTTTTTTGTCATTGAGACGCCTTCCATTGCACTAGAAAAAAGTTCCAACTGAATTTAAGCCAAATTAAAGACGTCAACAAGACAAACACGAAAAAAAGAAGCGGATTTAAATGCTCCTGCCGCTATCCGCCACATGCGAGCGCCTTAAAGACGTCACCTCGACAAACACGAAAAAAAAAGAAGCGGATTTAAATGCTCCTGCCGCTATCCGCCACATGCGAGCGCCTTTCTGTCATTGCGACGCCTTCCATTGCACTAGAAAAAAGTTCCGACTGAAGTTAAGCCAAATTAAAGACGTCACCTCGACAAACACGAAAAAAAGAAGCGGATTTAAATGCTCCTGCCGCTATCCGCCACATGCGAGCGCCTTTTTTGTCATTCAGACGCCTTCCATTGCACTAGAAAAAAGTTCCAACTGAATTTAAGCCAAATTAAAGACGTCACACAGACAAACACGAAAAAAAAGAAGCGGATTTAAATGCTCCTGCCGCTATCCGCCACATGCGAGCGCCTTTTCTGTCATTGCGACGCCTTCCATTGCACTAGAAAAACGTTCCGACTGAAGTTAAGCCAAATTAAAGACGTCACCTCGACAAACACGAAAAAAAAAGCGGATTTAAATGCTCCTGCCGCTATCCGCCACATGCGAGCGCCTTCCATTGCACTAGAAAAAAGTTCCGACTGAAGTTAAGCCAAATTAAAGACGTCAACAAGACAAACACGAAAAAAAAGAAGCGGATTTAAATGCTCCTGCCGCTATCCGCCACATGCGAGCGCCTTTTTTGTCATTGCGACGCCTTCCATTGCACTAGAAAAAAGTTCCAACTGAATTTAAGCCAAATTAAAGACGTCAACAAGACAAACACGAAAAAAAAGAAGCGGATTTAAATGCTCCTGCCGCTATCCGCCACATGCGAGCGCCTTTTTTGTCATTGCGACGACTTCCATTGCACTAGAAAAAAGTTCCAACTGAATTTAAGCCAAATTAAAGACGTCACCTCGACAAACACGAAAAAAAATATGCGGATTTTAACGCTCCTGCCGCTATCCGCCACATGCGAGCGCCTTTTTTGTCATTGAGACGCCTTCCATTGCACTCGAAAAAAGTTCCAACTGAATTTAAGCCAAATTAAAGACGTCACAAGACAAACACGAAAAAAAAGAAGCGGATTTAAATGCTCCTGCCGCTATCCGCCACATGCGAGCGCCTTTTTTGTCATTGCGACGCCTTCGATTGCA